>NC_050459.1:30520537-30820537 GCF_903995425.1 Onychomys torridus | reverse complement strand
ATGTAAATTTCAGCTGCAGTGGGAACTCCAGGCTTCTCAGAGTTTGAGTGAGAACACCTGAATACTGGTATCAGATCCCTTGAATGTGGATGCTGGGAATTGAACCAGGGTCCTATCGTACTGAGCCATCTCCCCAACCCCTAATGTCAACTCTTAATCCTAAATGTTAAAAAGTTCTAATGTTTAGTTGGTAATTTTGGGTTGCCACATTATCTCTATAAAGATCAGTAAAGTCAAGCTGGGCAGCAATGGCCCATGCCTTTAATCCCAACACTCAGGAGGCAGAGCCAGGCAGATCTCGGTGAGTTTGAGGCCAGCCTAGTGTACAGAGCAAGATCCAGGACAGGCACCAAAACTACATAGAGAAACCATGTCTTAAAAAAAAAAAAAAGAAAGAAAGCCTTTGTTTGAGAAGAGGCCTACTCCACACATACAGTTTAGTATAGGCCATATTAAAAGTAATAAACACTCTTATAATCACCATCCTATTTTTTAAAAATTAAGTGTCCATAACATCTAAAAAAGGCTCTGTTAGTGCCCAAGCTACTGGCGAGGCTAAATTATCATTATGCTATGTTTAGCTAAGGTTTGGCTCTGGAAGAGATCTTGTCAAAGCTGGTGTAAGGACAAGTGAGAGGGCCCAGCAAGTAAAAGTGCCTGTCAGGGCTCATAAAGGGGTGTGTGTGTGTGTGTGTGTGTGTGTGTGTGTGTGTGTGTGTGTGTGTTATGCATTTTTAAAGAATTAAAGCTGGATTAGGCTGGGTTTGGTGATGTATGTCTGTAATCCAAGCACTAGGGAGACTGACAACATCGTGAGTTTGAGACCAGCCTAGGTTACAAAGCAAAACCCCATCTTAAAACAAAACTAAAACAAACAAAACAAACCCACCACAATAATAAATAAACAGCTAGTTTAGCTATTTAAAACAGGCTTTAATACTCAGATCGTCTTAAAGTAACAACCCTAGAATCTGGGTAACAGTCGAAACTCACAAAAACAGCTATTCAATTTGGCAGGTAATTTTCCATTACAGAGAAAGAAGAGGTGGGGAGGAGAGTAAGAGGAAAAAACTATGGTGAAGTTGTGTGGCTGCCTTCTTATATCAGAGAGTGATGCCACCCAGGGCAGCCAACACAGCTCTTCAGGCTGGAGCCAGAGGATCGGAGACCAGGCAAGCACGCAGGAGCAGCCACTGGGAATCACATTAAAACCCAGCCACATAATAAATACTCTGCCAGTGTTAGAGGCCCCCTTGAAGAGGTTGCACTGTTGAATGCTTCAGATATTCCCAGGTCATTTCCAATTCATTTCCAGATTTCTGTTCTCCTGATAGCAAAACACTCCAGAGTCCTCTGTGTTTCCAAATTCTACCTACATTTCATTCAATGCAAAATTTAGTAGCTGTTTAGTTTGGGGGCTGTTTTCCTCTGTCTCCCTGCTTGGTATATCGTCTATTTAGCCCTCTGCCATCCTTCTGCTCACCTTGGAATGCACTCAAAAGACCATGGAGTGTTTTCCTTCAAGAGTTAATGTCAGCAAACATTCATAACTGCCTCCACTGTGCCAGATACCACACCGAATTCTGAAAATGAATGTAACAGATCTGTGCTCCAAAGGGACTTGCAGAGTAGTAATAGTGTAAAAACGAGAAAAGGAGAGAGGTTTAAAACACCCTTTCATTAAGCAAGTGTCTATTAAGCACCTTTTATGTGCCAAATATTCATATGCTCCAGGAAAGCATCAATCACTGGAACAGACCAAATGTCTGCTAATAATGGAGTTTGCGTTCTCCCAGAACAAGCAAACAACAGAAAATGAGTAAGTCAATTACACACTATATATTATTACTAAGTTGGAAGTTTATAAATACTATGAGAGGAAAAATAAAGGAGGAGGCAGTGCAGAGCTTGTAGAAAGATAATGGGAGAGGCATCTGAAATGAGGTGCTGAGAAACTATCAGTTGAGATGTGACCGTAAGAGAGTATGATGGTTACCTTACTGGTCAATTTGTCACAACTTAGACTCACCTGGGAAGAGTCTCTGAGAGGAACTGTCTACATTGTCTTGACCTGTTGGCCATGGCTGTGGGGGAATGTCTTAGTTAAATTCACTGGTGAGAGAAGACCTAGCCCACAGTGGGTAGCACCATTCCCTAAGCAGGGGATCTTAAACTATTGAAGAGTGGGGAAACTAAATTGAGCACAAGAAAGCCCCAAGCGAGGAAGCAAGCATTCATGCATCATTTCTGCTTGCTCTTGACTGCTTCAAACTCCTGTCATTGTGACCTCCCTGCCACATGATAGACAATAACCTAAAATTGAAAGGTGAAATAAGTCCTTACCCCCAAAATTGCCATGGCATTTTGTCACAGTGACAGAAATTAAACCATGACAGGCAGCATCTATGTGTAGCTAGAGTTTTTCTCTCTGGGTCCTGCCAAGCTCCAGCAGTCCCATAGCCCACTTATATAATAAACATACAGATGCTTATATTATTTAAACTGCTCGGCCATTAGCTCAGGCCTACCATTGTCTAGCTCTTACCCTTATACTCAGCATCATGTTCCGTGGCTTTACCTGCTGCCTTTACATGATGCTTCCTGGACAGCAGGCTGGCATCTCCTCCTCTCCACCTTCCTGTTCTCTCAATTCTCCTCTCTGCTAGTCCCGCCTATACTTCCTGCCTGGCTACTGGCCAATGTGTGTTTTATTTATCAACCATTCATCCACAGCATCTAGGAGTCTTTCTGGAATGAGAGCTTCCCAGGAGTGGAAGCATTAAGTGTTATGGCCTTGACAGAAGAAGTCTCTGGTCTCTTCTTGTTTGTTTGTTTTGAAACAGTGCCCCTTTTAATGGCCCAGACTAGCCTCACACCCATTTTGTAGCCCAGAGTGCCCTTGAACTCAAGGCCCACCTACCTCAGCCTCCCAAGCACTGAGATTATGGTGGGCCTTTCAAGTTTCCTTTTTAGGAACATCAAGGGGGCTATTGAGGGCATGAGAGACCAAGGAAAGGGTCTCAGGAGAAACGCTTGGTGAGATAACACAAGAAAGGGAATGGGGGGTGGGGTACTATTAGGACTTCAGATTTCACTCCACAGTAAAACAAAAACCCAGCCAAGGGTTAGCAGATGGGTGATGCTACTGAAGTCTCAACATCATCCCTCAGACTGCCAAATCAGTAACAGGCTCAAGATGGACAAGAGTGATCAGCGAAACCATGAAGCTATTGGAGTAATCCAGGAAAAAGATGATATCTGCCCCTAGAGATGGTGAGAAAGGATCCAGTTGTAGATCTGATCTGAAGGCCAAACCCACAGGACAGGTTGATGAAGGGGTATGAGCCATGAGAGAAGGCCAGAGTGATTAGGAGAGTAAGCAAAATGGTACCAGTGCTACCAGGAACCAAGAAAGACAATAAAGATGAAGGAAGAAGCAAGTTTGGAGAGGGAGATCCAGAGTTTATTATTGGTTCAGTAATTAAATTTTAAATACCTATTAGACATCTAAGTGTATGTGTGCTTGGGTAATCTGGTCTAGAATTCAGGGGAGAAGTTTAGGCTAGCGATAGTAAAGTGGGATTCGTTACCATATAGATGGTTGTAAAAGCCATAACACGGGATGAGCTCATCAAAGAGAGAGTTTAATTAGAAGAGATGTCAAAGGTGTCTGAGCCCAAGGGCATTCTGACTGGAAGTGGGGCGGGGGATGGAAGAACTCAACAAGAGACTACAGTGAGATGAGAGGGGAACTAGAAAGGTGCTGATGTGTACAATCCAAGAGAAAAGAAAAGAAAAGAAAAAGATGTTTCTAAGGAGGATGGAAAGGGAGTCATTTACCAGAGAATACTGAGCAGTCAAGAGGGCCTGGGAGCCCAGGACTGCCTTGCTAATGAGAGTCAACAGTTACTTCCATGTAAGCAATTTTTGTTGGAGAAACAGAAGTTGCATCAGTTTGAGGTGAATTCAAAGAGAGAGGGAAGAAATAAACTTGAAGATAGTGAGTGTAGACTTCCGAGGATTTTTACAAAAAAAAAAAAAGAAAAGAAAGAAAGAAAGAAAGAAAGAAAGAAAGAAAGAAAGAAAGAAAGAAAGAAAGAAAGAAAGAAAACATGTAAGTGGATTGCTATATCTGAGCGGAGACAAGAATTCCAGAAGGGATTTTCTGCTATGACAAGGATTCTAGAGAAAGAAAACTGGATAGCACGAGAGATAGAGGGGAAAGTTGCTGGGTTTTGAACGGCGCAGCTGGAGGTGGGACCTAGTCCTTGTTTTTATCCTCACGGGTACGTGAAGGACGTTAAGAACAACCCGGGGACATGACTAAAGAGAGCTGAAGATGGGATAACATCACCTTGTTAACCTGTTTAACATATGCCACCATGAACGTTAAGACTGGACATATGCTCTAACTAACGCAGGTCTGTAATTACCGATAAATCTGAATATAAATAATTCTTTCCCAACAACAACAAAAATGAGTATTAGCTATCAGGTGACAAATCATAATCATAAAATAAGTTTAAAAAATAGAAATTCTAGATAATAAATATGAAATTTGAACATTTTTAAGTTTTGTAAGTTTGGGTTCATACGCTTAACGTGGAGCAGATGTTTGCCGAAAGAACTACTCATGTAATCATTTTGGTTTTAAGGAGATCCTCATTGAGAAGCTGGGTCATTATAATATAATTCAGGCCAATTGAGGACTGAGATGAAGTTTATGATGAATAAAGAAGACAGAGAGGAACTTGGTTAAGTAGCCTGTTCTGAAGCATTCATGTTAGGAACCTTTCGCTTCAGCTTGACATCTGTACGTGAAAGCTGTTGCCAAAAAAGAATCATTTTTGTTCATTTCAGATTGTACAGTTGCTCCCCAAAGTGCTTGGTTTGGGGCTCAGATGTACAATAGTTAACCATTGTTAGGCATCTGTGGTTAATGTGGCATCCCTTGGCCACAGAGTCCATTTAGAAAAGATATTATTTTTAACCATTGTAATGCAAGATCCCATGGATTTAAGTAGCAAACCTCGGCTTATAGCTTCATGGATGTTCCTGGGACCTGGGCCTACATAACACATGATATGGCTGTAAAACCAGAAGACTTAGAAATTAAAGGTAACTTCTCCACTTTAAATTCTGAGGGCCACTTAAGACTCTTACAGCCTGCTCTTGCTAGAGAACAATTAAAAAGGGCAGCCTATGCTGTTGAAAAGTCTTTGAAAAGCAGCAAAACACTTACTTGGTTAATCATTAGTTGTCATTTAGAAAATTCTAATTCAGTTCAGTGATATTTCTCCTGTAAAATTAAGCAGAGCACATAAAGATAATTTTCTATCAGCTATTAAAGAAAAAATCTTACATCTGACAATCATTTTAATTAAATAATTCTATAGGAGACATTATGTAAAGGAAGAGAAAATGAGAACAAGAGCTCTCTGTTAAAATTAATAAAACACTTCCTCTGTTTTTTTTTAACCTAAAATAAATTAAAGGATTTTTTTTTTTAGCTAGACCATGACTTGAGAATAAATACTGGATGGATGGATGGATGGATGGATGGATGGATGGATGGATGGGTGGATTGATCAATCAATCAATCATTAATTAATAGGTAAATCTTTGTATGTATACTTCTTTATGTCATTTGGAGAATACACAGAAATTTTCCAAAAGGATTCAACTGAAGTGTATCCTTCCAAAAACCTTTCTCAGATCAGTTCCTTATCTTTGATTTTATGCCTTCATTTCTTAGCTGTTCTGAGGCTGTCTAAACTCTGTACCCCTGCCTTATGAAAGCATGACCCTTCCCACATGATCAAAGCATGGTCAAAGAGAAAAATGAATTTTGTCCTGTGTTCTGTATCTGTGGATGCGTTCACCTCTACTTTCTTCCCTGCTTCAACAGACAATGGCATCCTTAAGTAAGTCATAACTTGTTGAGACAATTGGATCAATACAATGATCTACTGATGTGTAATGTACCTGTTGATTGTATCAGGAATGCTTTACTGGAATCATCTACCAGCCTTTGGCATCCATTCCAGAGTTTCTTACATGGGTCATCAAAACCACACCTGGAATAAGTAACACAGGCTCTGTTCATCTCCTACCCTCTGGCAGTTATTAAGAACCTATGTTTTTAAAAAGTTATTTTAAAGGGCCAGGTAGGGGGCTCAACAGGTAAAAGCTCTTGCCTCACAAGTTTGGTGATCTAATCCCCAAAACTCATGGAAAGGTAGAAGGAGAGAATTAATTCCACAAAGTTATTCTCTGACCCCCCACAAAGTTCCATTGCACATATACGCAGTCTTCCTCTCCCCCACGATAATAATAAATTAATTAGTTAAAAAAAAAAGAATCTGTAGAGGCTATTTGTTTATCGGATACATAATTTGTTGAAATTTTATTATGAATATTTTTAAATGTGATGTAGCAGACTTGAAATTTGGCAGTTTGAGACAGAAGAAGGCTACAAACTTATAGTACTAAAGATTTCAAACACACACTAATGGCGCTGGTATATCTATATAAACCACTGTGTTCTGGGACACACAGAGGGGCTTCCCATCATGGGCTAGGAATCTAAGAAAGATACTTACAATAGGTCAGTGGTTAAGAATGTATACTTCTCTTGCAGAAGACCCTAGTTTGGTTCCCAGCACCCACATCAGGAGCACACAACTGCCTGTGATTCTAGGCCCAAGGGAACCAACACCCTCTTCCGACCTCTGTACACCACATCCATATGCACAAACATACACAGAGACACACATAGGTACATAATTGACAAACAAAAAAAAATCTGTAAAATGATACACAATAACAGTAAGTAATTGAGTTGACACTATAAGAGAAATATAAAGTACGGACAAGAAAATTCAACCATAGGTTGTGTGGTGGTTTGGATAAGAATGATCCCTCTAAAGTTCATGTATCTGAATACTTGGTTCCCAGCTGGTAGTACAGTCTGGGGAGGATTAAGAGGTGTGGCCATGTTGGAGGATATGCGTTACTGAGGTGGGCTTTGAGATTTCAAAAGCCCATGTTATTCCCAGTTAGCTCTCTCTGTGCCTCGTGCTGGTATATCAAGATGTAAGCTCTTAGCTACTGCTCCAGCACGGTGCCTGCCTGCATGATGCCGTACTCCCCACTGTGTGGGTCATGGACCCTTGCCCTCTGAAGCTGTAAGCACCAAATTAACATTTTCTTCTTGAAGTTGCCTTGGTCATGGTATTTTATTACAGCAATAGAAATGTTACGAACACAGTAGACTTCAGAAGGAATACACTCCTTTGGGGGCAGGGTGAGACAGGTTTTCTCTATGTAGCCCTCGGTGTCCTGGAACTCACTCTGTAAACCAGGCTGGCCTCAAACTCAGAGATCCACCTGCCTCTGCCTCGCCAGTGCTGGAATTAAAGGTGTGAGCCACCACCACCCAGCTGATATAATTCTTTAGTAGAAGCCTTAAAATAGGAATCGAAAAAGTAAGGGAGTAAATAAAAGCAAGATATACATTTGTTAAGCACACTGATTGTTGATAGTAATAAAATACATGCATCCCACACTTCATTTATAGAATTTTACATCTGGGGCTGGCTCTGATAATAAATAATTCACAGTATCACAAAGCCTAGGTTGTGTTAATGTTTTAAATGAACCATACCAAATTATGCATGAATGTCAAGTAATATCTTCTGGCTAACAAGGATAATATGTGTCTAGAAAAGCACATATGTGCCTTGATCCATTTACTAAGACTCAACATGGGTGTCCAATCAGAACACACACACATTGTGGAACAAATGTTACCAGATCTGTGCAAGACCCTCACGCTTCCAACCCCACCTCCCAGTTAACACAAGCTCACCTCCAAAGTTCTTTTGTTTTCTGAGAAAAGGTTTGTGTATCCCAGGCTGGCTGGCCTCGAACTCATTGCCTACCTGAGGATGACATTGTATGCCTACAAACCCTGCACATGGGAGACTGAGACAGGAGCTTTGGGACTTTAAGGCCAGCTTAGGATAGACTCACTAAATTAATAAAAATTCATCATAATTCTTAATTCATTGGCATTTAAATTTAAGTTTAAATCCACTAAGCTTCCTCATGATATCTTAATCCAACATCTGAGGGGGAAATGGTAAAAATAAAGGAAAAGGAACATCATTTGGTTTGCGTAGAAGTTCAAAAGTTAAATGATGGCTCAGTAGATAAAGACATCCACCACCAGCCCTGAAGACTTGAGTCCAATCCCAGAAAGTCACGTGATCGAAGAAGAAAACTGAATGCAGCACGTTGCCCTCTGATTTCCACATGCACACCACGGCATTCATCTGCACACCCACATCATACAACACACACAAACGTAGATGAATGTTAAAAGTTATGACTAATAATAAATGCTTAGAACTGTAAGTTAAGCAACTGGCTTGTTCTGCAAAGGAAAATGTGAAGAGGTTAAATCTCTTCCCCATATGGACATCCAAGGACCCCTGGGAATCCAGAAGACACTGTGTGCCAGTCATTTGCAAAAAGGCAAATTTCATAAAAATAGGACTCTAGAGTATGCTCTATTAAGACAGTCAAGACAATTCCATAGAACACCTTTGAAAAATATGCTGCTTTAAGAAATAGGCATATCCACTCTGAATTCGAGACTTTCTGTGCCTGGAAGAAACGTAGTCTCCCTTGTCATGAAACATATAGGGAAAATAACATTGTATACAGCTTGATGACCTGCCAGTCACCCAGTGGGGTTCTGAAATCAAAAAAGCAATGCTTATTTTTGGAAAGTCAGGGGTGCAGCAGAAATTAATGAGACGTGAGGAGTTCAAAATGAGGGTAATTATGAGTGAGAGTGAGTCTTGCGGGCTCTGGAAGGTTCTGCAACTTGATCCCCATGTTTCCCTTCAGACTGGGTACTTCAGCTAGTTTCGATAAGAACAGCTATGCTATGGAGGAAAGGAGCATCTGTGTTTGACCTTGAAATAGGAACAACAATACAAATCTACATCAGAAGTTCGTTTGGGCTGTAATGCCAACACTCGGGCTGTAATGCCACCTAGGGAGGCTGAGGTGGGAGAATCCAGACTGGGTGTACCATGAAACCCTGTTGGAGGAGGGGAGTAGAGAGGGAAAGGGAAAGGTGGGGAAGTATGTTCTAAATAGACCACAAATCTGTCAAGTTGAGCTCCCTAGTCCGCCACTGACTGTGAGAGCTCAGAGGTCTCTAAGGTGCATTGAGTCTACATGTGTCGTTTGTGAGGAGGAATTCTAGTAGTGGTGAGTGCTTATTGCACTGGACCTAAATTCATTATGTGCATAGATTTGCTCTCTCCTACTGTAACAACAATCCCGGGAAACAAGGGAACGTGAGGAGTCAATGGGTCGGTGGTGTGTAGCTCAGCCCCTACTTCCTTGTGTCGACAACATGCCAGCTTCTACAACCACTGACATGTTCTCTTCTTGGGATTCTGTTAACAGCAGTGGCTCTCAACCTTCCTAACACTGTGACCCTAGTTGTTCCTAATGCAGTTCCTCAGGTTGTAGTGATCCCCCAACCAGAAAATTGTTTTCATTGCTACTTCGTAACTGTAATTTTGCTACTGTTACGAACCGTAAAGTAAATATCTGTGTTTTCCGATGGTCTTAGATGACCCCTGTGAAAGGGTCTTTTGACATCCAAGGGGGTCTCAACCAACAGGTTGAGAACCGCTGCTCTAAAGCTTTCCTACCAACAACTTTTATTGGTAATGAGGACAAAGCTGGCCACACCCCATAAAGGAGCTGTGAGGCAGGTTGCGTGTCTCTAACTGAACTGTTTGTGTAAGTACCCTTACAGGGCTGGAACTTAACTCTTAAAATAATTACCACTGTAACTCCTCAGGCTCTATAAATTAGTTATAAACACGGCTACTCCCAAATGATGCCTATAAAATGCATTATTTCCAAAAGAATGGCGCCATATAGATGAAGCATGATCCTTATTCAGTGGGGGTTGTTATTAGGGTCAACTTTTTCATGTGTGTAGAGACATAGTGATCTTCTTAGGCCGAGCTCTGGAACCAAACACTAGTCTTCAACTCTCCTGTTGTAAGCCTACTTGCTCCCAAAGATACTTCTACCTTTTCCTTTGGAATTCACTTCAGAAAGAAACATCTGCTCCCTTCCCTGCAAGTTCTCACCTGGAGGAGGATGGCAGCTTGCATATCATCTTGGGCTATATCTTCAGCAAAGCTGGGATTTGGTATCAATTCCTGGACTTCTAATAGACACCTGCTTTCTTCCTTAGGTAACCTGCATTTGAAAGGAGGTAGAGGACTTGCAGGGGCTTAGGCAACTTTCTTGATCCCTACTCACTTCACATCTATAGACATGTTTTGGAGCTGGAAAGATGGCTCTATGAGAAAGAGCCTTGCCCTGACAGCTTAAGGACCAGAATTCAAATCTCCAGCATCCATCTGAAAAGCTAAGCATGACTTGGCACATCTGTAACTCTAGCATTGGGTCATGGAGACAAGGAGAGTGAGAGATTTGTTTTCAGATACAGTCTTACTGCAGAGTAAGACTAAACAAAACAGACAAACAAACAAATAAATGTAGATCAATTGTGCCTAAATGGTGTACATCATACTATCCCTAAAAGTTTTACTTAATCCTAAATAAAAAGTCCCCGGCAAGGTGGGCATGATGGCACACACTTTAATCCCAGCATTGGGGAGGCAGAGGAAAGAGGATCTTTATGAGTTCAAGGCCAGCGTGATCTACAAAGCAAGCTCCAGGACAGCCAGGACTGTTATATGGAGAAACTCTGTCTCAGAAAGAAAGAGAATTGGTGTAGGCAGGCCATGGTGGTGGCACACGCCTTTAATCCCACCCCTGGGGAGGCAGAGGCAAGCAGATCTCTGTGAGTTCAAGGCCAGCCTGGTCTACGGTACGAATCCTAGGACAGTCAAGGCTACACAAAGAAACTCTGCCTTGAAAAACAGAAACAAAAGGCCCCTAACATTTTATTAGACATTTCATTCCCTTGGTTATTGGATATTTTATTTTATTTTCCTGTTTATTTCCTGAATCCTCAATATAACTTAAAGGAAAAGTTTCCTTTTTCTCTCCTGCACCAGAGGATTTTCAGATTTTTGATAAGCTTAGCAAGTCACCTTCTTCCCCTGCTTCAGCATCTGAGCCAGCTACCCACAGAATATTCTGATGGAGAGTAAACAAGAGAAATTAAAAACCTGCAATAAACCTAAAGTTAGTTGTCTTTCTGGTCTCACAGATCACAGGGCCCTTAGTTACAAAGGGTTTCCCCTGAATTTTCATGATTTCAAGCACGGTTTGAAGGGTAAGACATTAAAGCTAACCCATCCCCATGACGGAGGCTGAAAACATCTCAGGCTAGTGATGTTGTTCCTTCAGCTTTAGAACATGTTAGCTCACTCACTCTGTCACATCCAGAAATGCCCTATTCGGTAGGCTTGTGGAATCAATGATGCATGCCCACTTATAGCTCATTCTTGGGTCCCATAACTTCTGTGCATTCCTAATCACAATGGATGACTCTCGAAGAATTCTCTTTTTAGTGACTGAGACTGGGAGACTGGTTTTATTATGTTCCTCTTATCAATCCTAAACCATAAAAATGTTCTGCTAGGTGTTTAAGCCTCTTAAGAATGTGATAAGAGAACATTAACAGGATGAAAAATAAAATCTCAATTTAGACCATCTTCATTTTTCAGACAGAGAAATAGATCTTTCAAAAATTCAGACTTGAACAAAGCTATAAAGTTAAGGTATTAATTTACCTGAGCCCCAAATCTGCAGACACATGATGTGTTCTTTACTAAATTTCTCCTACAAGGCAATATTCCAAGATATTTTATGCATTATTAGCTCTTAATACTGAAAAAAAAAAGTAGAAATATAGGAATTACCAAATAGGAATTTTTCCCTTGTTTTTACAAAATCTGTCTTTTACAGGATTAATTTCCCCCAAGTTCCCATGGATAACAACAACAGAACCAAGGTTTAAATCTCGGTTATATACAAACTCCAAAGCTAAACATGTTACAGTTCACTGCCTCTTTCTAGCTCTGAGATATTAAAAATAGAAGCATTAGGAAACTAGTGAGTCCCATGAGACACATTTGATTCATCTGGGAGAAGCAAACAAACCAGTCAAATCTTAAACCCAGGAAGTGCTGCTGGGTCCTAACCTTGAACTCCATAGCAGTAAAGCCCCTGGGTTTCCCACCGGCGTGCCTCGCCATTCCCTCTGACTCACAATACAATGAAGATGACGATAGATGTCTCGGTACTATTCGTAGATGGATAGTAAACTTCACAGAAAATTCTCAACCCCATTTCCTACACCCATGACCTCTGCAACGTAAAGAGGACCATGTCCTTACCATTATGATAATAAATTAGACTCTCCCATCAAGGACTGTAACCACAGGGCCACCCTCAGGAAGAACAGAGCACGAAGACTCTTGGGCTCATTTCCTGAGGGCTGTGGGGCTTTTGGGCTGCTGTAGGAAGCAGATAGATGGCCAAGGAGAAGGTCAGCCACGTGCCTCTGTGACAGAAGTAATGTCGGTTCAGAGTGGCTTTGGTGGGGACTTGCCTTAGAATCCTGAATATCTGCGTCTCTCTGCTGAGGAGGATCAAGAGGAGGCTTATCTGACTAGAGGCCGGTTATTTCCATTTCAGAACAAAAGACACTGGGGTCTTTTCCTTGCTTTGCGGTCCCTGTCCCTTCCCCTCCCTTTCCGGATTCACGGTGACAGCCTGGCAATTAATCTGTGTATTTTAAGCACGAAAATCAATTTCTGGAACTTGTCTTATTTATGGCACAACAGGAAAAATAGAAACAGCATCCTCTTACTGTTGAAGGTAAAAAAAAAAAAAAAAAAAAAAAACTATTTAAAACAACCTCTTGGGCCTTCTTTCCTGACACCTGATTGTCCAGTGAACTGAAGGCATCAGGGTAGGCTCTAGATGTGGACCCAGAGCTGTGAGAACATCATCTAGGGAAATACCATTGACTACTCCTGGTCAAGAGTGCTTTAGTGAGAAGCCATTCTTTTTTATTTATTTTTTTTTCATTTTACATACCAATGCCAGTTCCCCCTCCCTCCCCTTCTCTCAATCCCCCACCTTCCCCAATCCTACCCACCCCCATCCACTCCTCAGAGAGGGTAAAGCCTGCCTTGGGGAGTCAACAAAGTCTGGCATACTAAGTTGAGGCAGGACCAAGCCCTTCTCCACTGTGTCAAGGCTGAACAAGGTATCCCACCCTAGGGAATGTGTTCCAAAAAGCCATTTCATGCACCTGGGTTTAGTCCTGATCCCACTGACAGAGTCTCCATAAACAGATCTAGCCACATAAATGTCACCCACATTCAGCAGGCCTAGTTCAGTCCCATGCATGTTCCCTACATGACAAGTCCATGAGCTCCCTGGGAACCAGCTCGGATCAGCTGTCTCTGTGATTTTCCCCATCATGATCTTGACCTCCCTTCGCAAGAAGCCATTCTAATCCAAGGCCTACTCACTCATCCAAATAGGGATTGGGTGTCTTACATGGAATCTCACAGAAAGAGAAGGAAGTACAGGTAGTGTAGCTGAAGGCTGTAGCTCACACTTCTCATCCCAGCCCTGGAGAGTGTGACGTCAAGCTGAACTGCATACTCAGCCTGTCTCAAATAGCCAATGATAAAATTAAATAAAGAAACAAACGCCACACAGAGAAACATGCACATAACAACTCCCCCCCACACACACACACACATATAAACACATACAGACACAGAGTTGGGGGAGGGGAGCACAACAAAGTAGCAGGGTTATCAGAGGCAGCGCTGTGGTTTGAAGAGGCCAGCTCTGACCTAGTCTCTAGCCTGATTGTTCCCTTTTGAAAGCATAACTTCCCTTAAAACATGGAGAAAAGAAAACTGGAGAGTTGTGTTTACAAGAATCTAAAAGCACAGACCAAGTGTACATGTAGATGGTACTCTGCAAGCATCATCTGTTATAGAAGGCCACAGTGCTTGACTTGAGTGACCAAAAACTGGTTGATTTTTATTTTAAATCACTGTTTGGTGAAAGCTGTACTTTACAATTAGAATTACTCATGCCTGCAATAGTCCATACAGGACAATAAAGGTCACACTAACACTATGTCAAGGGACTTCCCCTAGAGGTAGACCACTACCATCAGTCCAATGCCTGCTGCTGCCAGAAATTCATGTTTATGTGTGTCCTGGTGATTGCCAGCTAGGTAAACTCTTGGCCATTCTAAGGATCTGTACTCTGGTTTCAAGCATCCACAAGGAGACTTGGAAGATAAAATACCCGAGTTTCCCCACTGAGAAGCCATTCAGCTATAGTCCGTAATCCTTGGGGAACTGGGCATAAAGGGCCTCAGCTAAATCCATGGGGTCCAGGTCACACACAGAATATATGGAATTCTCTGTAATCGGAGTCTCTTACTAAAGGGCCCCCCAAATCCCTCATATGAGGATTACATTCCTTTGCAACCTTTCAAAAAAAAGTCCTGCTCAATTAGACTTAAGAACATAGGAAATGTTAAGACAAAAGGGAGGCTTTGGCAAAGTCCACTCAGCTGCCCTTTGCAGCTTTTCGTCCACTTAGCCTCTTTTGTAACCATTTATCAGCATTATCTTCCTATTGACTATTTGCCCTCAGATGCAAGGAGCCCTTCCACTTGGCAAGCTCTTTTGTTGGTTTTCTCTAGTTCTGGACTTCAGCTCCTTCCCAACCTTTTTTTTTTTTTATCCATTCAGAATTCATTCCATTTTTCAGAGTTGGGTTTCATTGAAAAAAGGCAACCAAATGTCTGTCTTGTGCATCTCCGTATTAGAAGTGGCTTCGTGGCCCACTTACCTGCTTCTCTACTCTCTGTCACTATGAGCCACCAGGTAGCCAACTCCCAGGGGCCTCTGAGCACACCTGTCAGGCTCACCTGGATCCCATCTTCTTCCTCCCCCACGGCTGGACTTGGTATGAAGGAATGCCTTTGAAGAATTTTAAATCACAAAATCTACAATCAGAAATCTGTTTGAGAGAAAAAAAAAATGTTCAGCATTTTAAATCGTCTCAGTTCATCTTTTTGTATAAAGTAGCTTAAGGAACAGAGAAGTTAGACACTGCTTAATGGGAGGCTGGAGAGATGGCTCAGCGGTTAAGAGCACTGACTGTTCTTCCAGAGGACCTTGGTTCAATTCCCAGCACTCACATGGCAGCTCACAACTGTCTGTAATTCCAGTTCCAGGGGATCCAGTACCCTTACACAGACATACATGCAAGCCAAACACTAATGCATGTAAAATGATAATAATAAAGATACATCTTATGGTCCATGATTCCAATGACCTGCAGCAAAGTCCTGAAGGTAAATATGATGGGATGCTGCAGAATCCTGGTCATAGTGCCACCTTCCCCACTGACAATGTTTTGTTAGAGACGGCAATGGAGCATGCGGGTAGACACCACTCTCTAGATGATCAAAGTTCGGGACTGACCTGCTTGGAAAGAAAGTCAGAATATATTTGGAAATGCAGAAGTATACTTCAGCCCATATACTTCTCAGCTCACGCGTCCTTTTAGTTAGCCTTGTGCAAACCATTTAACATTCTTTCCTCTTCCGCTTTCTGAATTATAAGACTTGTCTTTCCCTCACTTACTTATTTTTGTTTTGTTCTGTTTTTGTTTTTCTACTTTAGCCCTTTGACCATGGTATAAAATAGGATTGCTAGACTCAGTAGTTGAAGATACAGCATACCCAGTGCACTTTTAATTCCAGATGCACAGCAGAGTGTTTTTTCTTTGACTATATTCTTTTTTTTTTAACCTGATATGACTACAAGTTCGATTGTAATGACTAACTACTAACTTATATTTCTTTTTTTAAAAAAATATATTTATTTTATTTTTTCATACGGATATTTGTGTTTTAATTTTACATATCAGCCATGGGTTCCCCTGTCCTCCCCCCTCCCGCCCCTGCCCCTCCCCATTCCCGTCTCCTCCAGGGCTATATTCTTAATCATATATAATTAATACTTGAAACCCAGTTTCAGTGTATCTGCAGCTTAAATGGCATTGTATTTGGCAGCTGTACTATGAGAGAACTCTCCCAGAGGAGGCAACACAGATCTATAATATCAGCACGTGGGTGGCTGAAGTTCCCCCACTCTAGCTGTAGGATATTCCAGCACGTTATTAAAACATATAAACAAGTTTGACCCTAGTCAATCCAATAGATTACTTTGGAGTATAACATACACCTAAGCTCTAAGGAGCTCCTTTAGGTTAAATTCTGAAAATAGCTAAGAGCTTTCTCCTGGCTGAGAAGTAGAAATGTCTTCACGTGCTGTCCCTTCTCATCTCTATAAAGGTAAAATTTTTCAACTGAGTCATGCTCTGCTGGATATCCATCAGCCTCTGCTGCTATCCTCATCTGAATGAGATCTGGTGGGATCAGTACCACTGGAGTTTAACTTCCAAAAGGAATGCCAGAAACATGTTAGTAAGCCTACAGGAAGAGATCTATCATATTACCCAACACCAGCCCAACTGGCTTAAATGATAGATGTGATCCGTGTACACTGAGCTATACACACCATCATGACCTTGCTGGCTCTCGCCCAAGACTGCTTCCTCGGAAACAACAGCCACCTTGATCTATAAAAGTGGTACACATCTCCTCCCCTGCTTTCCACTAAATCACACACCATAATGCACCACTGCTCATCTGTCCCACCCTGCTCCATACCTACAGGGCAAAGCCATCTTGATAGTCTTCTCACTGGCTCTTGGTTGATGCAGCTAATTCAGTGTTTCCTCCTGGATTCTTATCCAGCTAAAGACTGGCAGCCCAAACAATTTGGTGTTAGCAGAATGCAGGTAAAACTCTTGGTAACATTTCAGTTTTAATTTTTGTTGTCAAGTGTGGCTATCTTGTAGGAATTTGAGTTCTTGGTGAGACTAAAATCACTGGCTATTCAGCTATTAACCTTCTCAAATGTGTCTCTGTAGACTTGTCAGAGTCAGACTCATGGAAGGTATAAGGGTCAGCCTCATGCATGAGGTCCTGCAAGGACAAAGACCCTGGGATCTACCAAATAGATAACAACCAGATGCCCCAAAGCCAGCTGGTTGGAACTATAGTCTTTACTATTCAGTGATCAAGACAATGACTGCTTTCACTTGGATATTCTTCAAGTTTCAAAATTGTTTCAGCTCCTCGACCTGGGCCATTAACTTGTTTATCTTCTCCTGGACTCCTTGGAATATTTCTGTAATGTATGAAGTTGTTACACAACCAACATGGCCATATTCATTTGATCAAAAAATCTTCATGACTCTGTAGTCACTCTGGCCATCATTTCTAGCCTCTGTGACATAAAATATTTAAGTCAGAAACATTTTTAAACTCCCACAGGACCACACCTATATTTTTATTATCCGTATTGGTTGAAATGTGGTACTAAAAAGTTATAAATTTTATATGCCTTGAAAGTAATGTATATCTTTTTTACTACAAAGCTGCCACATGTGTATTCACAACAAAGAAAACATCTAAGTGAGACATTTGGTTCCTTCCATCTATAAATGTCATGGGTATTGATTTATAGATCTTTTAAAAGAAGCATGAGACTCCCAACATAGGACCCATTCCACAGGAGAAGAAGCGCAATGTTGGTGTTAGGGATTTAGGTCAGTGATAGAGTGCTTGCCTAGCAAGCACAAGGCCCTGGGTTCGATCCTCAGCTCCAAAAACAAACAAACAAACAAACAAACAAACAAAGCGCAATGTTGCTGTGTGTGTTCATGCACCTCAGCTGATATCTGCCTGGAGGAGTTTCCTGGGGGATATGAAATGTTTCCAGAAGAAACATGGCCACATAATCCAGTCAACTACAAACCATGGTTGCGAGGGAGGAGATGGTGGGGTATGACGGAAATCAAGAACAAGGTGTTGATTCTTCGAGAGAAGCTTCTTGGGTGCTCAAAGTTCTCTCCTGCTCCATTCAGAAATGCTCTTGGAAATCTTTCTTGGCTTTCCTGTTATGACAGTCACTAAGCAGCATTCGCAATACCTATATCCTCTAACTTAATACAGACAGAAGTTAGACTAGATAAGGATACATATAGAATAATCTTTTACAAAGAGCGCATTTCCCCCACCCCAACACCCCAGACCCACCACCCTTCCTGCAGTTAGTGGTTTCACAAAGCATTAAAAGGTGCTGATGACAATTACCTACAGTTCCTCTTTTTTTCTCCCAGATTACAAGCCCTCTATTCTAACAGAGTTAAGCTTTCTCTGGTTTCTCTGGTTTCAAGTCGTTCATTCTGAATGTCTAACTGTTGAGAGAGGTAAGCGGGGAGAATGCAGGGAGGAGCCTACAAGGCGTCACTCACCCTCCAAGGTGAGGCGAGCTGGAGACAGGTCCGCTCAGCATTCCAGGGTGGCAGCACCCTGAACACCACATGGAGATGATGAGAAACATTTCAAGGCTTTAAATCAAGCTGGGACAGGTACTGGAACACTCTATGAGTCAAATGGCATTCGGTCCACGCATCAGAGTCATTCTTTATGACTCAAAGGTTTAAGGCTTAAAGTTAGCATCATGGTGTTGTGATCGCCTATCTGCCTTTGGGAGGGGAGGGGGGGTGTTCCCACTCCTTCCTTTCTTCTTCCATGCCATTTGTTCTTCAGATTCACACACCAGATGGAAGAAGTTTCCAAGCCCTGTGGATCAATGAACCCCCTTGGGGTACCATGGGAGGCACGCGCTGCTCTGGATGTCACTGAGAAGACAGAGGATGCGTGTGGGGGGTCCGCTGCACAGGATGGGTGCCAGCTCACCCAAGAAAGTTATTATATGATAGGGAGTCAGAGAGTCGGGGTGTAGGAAGGAGAGCCCCTGTCTGGGTTTATAATTGAGGCACTACACCCTTGCGTTGCATAATAAGTAAACAAAAGGGGGGTGTTGAATGAGGTGGTGCCTCCAGCAAGGGAGTTCATAGGCTTCATGTTGAGACACAGAGCACAGTCAGACAACTACGTCCCTTCCCCACCCAACCAAAAGACCTGAAAGCAAGACTCCGCAGCAGTCTGGCCACCTTAGAGGGAGGCCAGCACCGTGGCATAGGAAACGTGACCCAGTCTTGAGTCTCCTCGGTTACTAGCTAGCATCACTGCCTCACTAGTGGGCTACTTAGAATGCCCAGCTACTCCCACGGCAGAGGTGACTCTGGAGTTTCTGTGGCTTGGTAAGAATTGTGGAACCGAAGCAGGAGGGGACCCACCAGTGAGCATTTTCGGCTTCCGTCTCTTACGATCTTCTGGGCTCATGCCATGGCACTGGTATTTGATTTAAGAGGCCGATGAGGGAGATCAGCCCCACGGCGGGTAAATCACAGAAAACTCTCCACCTTGGGCTCATGGAGTGGAATTTGAATCTGAAGCCAAAAATCCTATCTGTGTCGGCTTTGCTAATTATACAAATTTCCTCGCTACATTCTGCAGCTGTTTATAGGAAGAGAGCCTCGGCTTTCGGAGAGGTACTTCGCAACACCGGTCCAGGCATTCGTGATCTGGGACATCAGTGTTGGTACCAGTTGTGCAGGCTGGGTACCCTGATTTATGACGCTTTTTCAGAATATGAAGTTAAACAGCTGCCCCGCCATCTGAAGTGTCAGAGAAATGAGGGTGACAGAGAGACACTGGGGAGAGGGATGGGGGTGGGTGCATGCCCATGCGCACATGTTTCCTATAACGACTAACACTGGTATCAAAGGTAACGAGAAATTTTATTAAGAGGATATTGGAAGAAAATTCATGGTAAAGTTGAAGAAAATGTGTGCATTTCAAATGCTCCAGATTGCTCTGTGAGAAACACGACTGAATGTCACCTATTTTACCAAAATATTCTTGGACCTGAAGAAGAACAGTTAGATATTATGGGATGCATTTCTCCTTCACTTTTCTCTCCCTCAACTGCCTAATTCTTGTCTGACCATAACCTTCATGGTTTTCAGTGAGAATAAAGAAGGTAGACATATGATTGGATACCTAGCATTCCCCCACTAAATGCACACATTGCTAAATATAACTATTCCCTGATTAAACTGTAAACTGGCTACTCCTAAAGAAGAAATGAACTGGGAAAATGGTGTTTTGTTATTGTCATTGTTGTTTACTACTTTCCTTTTAATGGAAAGATGAATAAGTTTGGCTAAATGTGTCACCCATGAATGCTGAACTTAACAAAAACTGCATTCCCTCTCGATGTTATGAAGAAATTGGGTAGGGGACTGTGGAGACCTACTTTGGTTAAAAACATGAAGGACTTTTTATAGAGCACACAGATGAACCAATAAAAATAGGACCTCTTGGCATGTGTTATTTAAAAAAAAAAAAAAAAAAAGATATCTTGGGTTTCTTTCAGTGAAATATTTGAAGGCTTTAAATTTTAAACAAAGCCCAGCTGGATTGTATGCACAAGTTCCAAGCTCTGAAATATTCCCATGATATCTAGTTTCAAAAAATTCTCCTATTGTAAATGGGTGGGTAAACTCTAAAGCCAAAAGGAGCCTTCTCTTTTATTGTTTATTTTTGTAATAAGGCATACTTTTGATTTTAAAAAATGAGAGGAAATATAAATTAGTCTGGTAGAAAAGAGATACAATTATAACCCAAAATGAAATAAAAATTTTTAAATCTAAATTCCTGTTTAGAATTTAAAAAAAAAAAATAAATGCCAGAGAATCTCTGAGATAGAATTTGAACACAGTCATGTTGTTGGCAGTTATATTTTGGCGCTCGGAATAAGATTACTGAAGAATCTCCTTTCTGCCGAAACCTATGGGTGTATTTCTTGTTTTTCTAGGACATAACTAGACAGCTGGACTTTTGGGGATCAGTCTTCTTAGATTAGGCTCACTTACTATGATTAGCAAACTAGTAAGTAGCTATGCGGTAATTACCCAGTGTTATTTTTTTCAAATGCAAAGTCACCCTTGTTCATTGCCCCTCTCTCCTCTCTTCCCATGAAATGTACTCTACCAACTGCCGTTGTTCCCTCCAGAACTATTAGCAGATTCTGCCTTGCAGCAACACATGCTCTATCATCTTCCCCGAGATGAATTTTCTTCTCCTCCCTCTCCCCCTTAAGGCTCCACTTCACTTTCTATCCCTGCATTTTGTGTAATATTTTAATTGCATTTAAGAATATTTGTTATTTCTCCCTCCCCTTGTGCCATTGACGAATCTTTTGAGTTCTGAATGTATTAGAGTATTTCAAAACTCATCACTGATACCAAAAAGGGGAATTGTTTCATTGGATAAGTGGTTTTGATTTGTATGCTATGGTTCAAAGAAGTAAGCATCCAGCCTCCAGTGACATGGATAATTAAGTTTGCAAGGTCAGTGTGACATGCATGATTAGTTCCAAGAAGACCCTGCTAAAGTGTTTCAGGATTCTGAGTGAACAAAATCCACATAGTTTATACTTCTCGTCTAGGGATCAGATTCCAAGTTCTGTAGTTAATCTTGGTGCTACATTCATAACAACACACAGACACACGTGCACACTCAAACACACACCTTCACAAGGACAATAGAAAGCAGCTACCCTTTCTGTCCTTTACATAGTCTCTGAAAAGAGACATTGACCTCATGACCTCAATGACTTTCAAGGGAGTGGAACGTAAGATTTTTCCCAGGTTGATTTTATAGTTACTAAACACTAGCTATGTACTTACTAGGGATGTAGTAAGCAAGCCCTGTGGCCTCCAAGCCCCAGATTTCTTAGTTGCAAACATTCTCAGTGGCCAAATCAGATACAAGGACACTTGGACTTTTCATAACCTTTCGTTCTAGAGTTTATAAAAGTGGAAACCCACCCTTTCCTTCTTCTAACCAACAACTCTGAATAAACCCTGGAAGGAAGGGATGGGGAGTATGTCGATAAACGGCCACCAATGAATGAAGAGACAGTATTCCCAAGGGAAAATATTGGGTGGATTTGTCTAGGGCTTGGTGGGAAGGAAGACGCTTCTCTTCACATGGTGGAACAATGGGAGTCAAGTCAGACCTGGAATATGAAGAGCGCCTGCTTGTCTAGCGCACGCCAACCTTGTAACCTTGTCAACTGGCCCAGCAAGAAGACCCTGTGCAGGACTCGGTCCTCATGTGTTTATAACTCACATCATTTAGGAGGTCCCTTCAGCATCAGACGGATGGGAAGAAGTTACTGTAAAACACAACTCAGGGTAAAGGGTGGGAGGCATTAAATATAATGGTGTTATTAATCAAAACTAGCTTTCCAATGAAGCTTTCACTGTGTTTCTGAGATTATTAATCTTAAATAACATGACACTGTTGCTAGGTTGCCATATGTTACTCCTTCCTGGTTGAAGAACAGGAAGATAGACTGCCATGTTTTAGCCAAGCTGTGAAAGTCAGAAAAGGAGGATGGTACCTTCTGAATACATCTAGGGAGTGTGCTACTTTGCAAGATAACCTGAAAACTCAGAACTCAGAATGAAAAAGGAAACAGGACTAGCCTCATGTCACTTTATAGGTTGGAATTTTTTGATGAACAGTTGGGTAAAGTTACAACCAACTGTAGTTCTGTAAACTGTTAAGCGAGATCTTCAGTACACTTTCATTACTAAGTGACGCCTATAGGGACACCAGAGATCTGGTGGGAATTCAAATTTAGCAAGATTTTAAGCAAAATCTTGAGGTCTCACGTAATAAATAATAAAGCAAACAGTATGATTTACAAGTATGCATATGCTTATAAAACAAACCCTAACTACTTAAGTTCTTATTCAGCTAAAAGCATTTACCTTAAAATTTTATTAGTGAACTTCTTAAAATATTGGAAATACTTATCTTGTTGAACATACATTTCCTATAAAATATAAATAGATTTACATCTGTTTTTACCCTAAAAGATTATTAAAAATAATATAATCATTAAAACTACAGTGATTAAGATTCAAGACTAAGAATGTTGACACCTGACTGTAATAGTCTCTTTTTCTTTTGTGCTTTGCTTGGTGGATAGAATTCGATATGTTCTCATTGTTTAAAGCCTGTAGGCACCAGGATATTCACTGTAGTAGGATTATTTAGCAAAAAACAAAAAGCTGTGACACATTGATGTCCATCAAAAGAATAGTTAAATTAAGTATGGTGGAGCCATGTAACAGAATTCTATACAAACAAAATAAATTTGGTATATCTTTGTGCAGTGACATGAAAACTTGTAATCAAGGGTTTTTTTTATAGAAATTTGTATAACAGTGTTCCTAGAAATTAGTGAAGAAAAAGTAATGTATATTTATATACACATATATATAAAAACAAAAAGAAAATATACATGTACAAATATTTGCAATGTTGTCATCTGAAAATCGCCCTAACTTAACCCCCACAAAATGCTGATGTTTCACTTTTTATTTCCTTCAATTCTACATTGATATTTTATATGTATACATTACATTTATATGTTTTTTTTATTTTTTTAGAAAAGTGATTGATATAGCAGGGTTCCCTTATCTACACATCTAAGCATTTTTATGTAAAAGATTGGAGTACCTGTCTCCTTGTCTTTCTCAATCATCTCTACCAGCTGTCACTGTCAATACTAAATATCTGTGAGTAAGCAGTAAAGAACATATTTCAAAGGTTTTAAAGTGAATAATAAGGCATTCTCGGGAGAGGGAAGTTTGGGAAAGAATGTGTCTTGGGATGTGCTGCTTAAGGCAGTTACCAAGCTTTGTTGAGTCATAACCTTAGAATAAATAGCTTTTAGCAACTGGTTCTCCAACACACACACACACACACACACACACACACACACACAAAATGGCAACAGATTTTCAGATAATTGTGGAGACATTCTGGATGGCTATATATGTCCACGTGGTAGGCACAATGATGATACAGCAGTAATGTTTACAATCACGTTTTGAAGGACAAGTTCTCTTCTCAGCCAGTCCCTCAGTATCCTCTGGAAATAAAAACTATCACATAACTTCCTGAGAATAATAACTTCATTAAACAAAGATGCTCTAACTATTAACTTTATATCCGATACTCTTGAAACTGAGGAAATACATAGAAAAACCTCTTTGGGTTATAAATTTTAAGCTCAGAATTGAATTATATCTGAAAACTTTTCCTCTATTAGAGAAAACACCTAGCCTTGACAACCTCGGTAATACTGACCATCTCTTCTGTGCTACACCATTTCAGAACACTTCTGAGGGACCAGGGAATTCAGGAAATGTGGCACTGCTGTCACTTTCTAAAGAACAGGACTTGCTAGGGAATCAGCTCCTGGGTCACAAGGCATACTTTAAATTCTAGAAAATCCCTTGTTCAGAGCAGTCTGAGACTATATTTTGTAAACATGGAGCTAAAGTTCATACTGTTCAACTAAGAGGAAACCATAAAAAGTAGGTAATGCATTTCTGCTATTTGTTGCTTGTGGCAACCATTGGTAGAGCACTTCTCCTGGCTATGCAATGCAATGGGCATGTAGGTAAATGTACACACAGGTTAAGATAAAAGTTTTGTCGGGCACTCGGGAGGCAGAGCCAGGTGGATCTCTGTGAGTTCAAGGCCAGCCTGGTCTACAGAGCGAGTTCCAGGAAAGGTACAAAGCTACACAGAGAAACCCTGTCTCGAAAAACAAAAAACAAAAATCAAACAAAAAAAAAGATAAATATTTTACATTCTTGGCCATAATTTCAAAAGAGAAAAGACTTCTACAACAATGTTCACATCTGCCTTCTTCATAATAGCTCCAACTGGGGATAACTTCAATTTCAGAATAGATTTTAAATTGAATACTAGAAAGCAAAAGCAAGGAATATATTTTTATGTATCAACATCATAGATAAGTGGTTCTCAACCTGTGTGGGTCATGACACACACTCAGGGGCCAAATGTCCCTTTCAAAGGGGTCACCTAAGACAATCAGAAAGCACAGATATTAACATTATGATTCATAACAGCAGCAAATTACAGTTATGAAATAGCAACAAAAATAATTTTATAGTTGGAGGGTCACCACAACATGAGGGACTGTATGAAAGGGTCACTGCATTAGGAAGGTTGAGAACCACTGTCATAGATAGACATAAAGAAGGCCATTATTATGTCTGCAAAGTATCTAAGTTTATTGCTTTTATTTTAAAATTAGTTTTACTCCTCCATGTTGACTTATGGCGAACTGTTCATTGTTTTGAATTTGAGTTTTTGTGAAATATACTTACTAAGTGTATTATTTTTTTAAAGACACTAAGTGTATTATTTTTGAATAGTATCACACAGAAATATCACACATGAACTAAAACTCCAAGAGACATGTTTGTTAGGATCGGTTATGAATGTCCATAGCACAGATCCATCACTTATACACCTCTGCATGTGGAGAGAGGGAAACCTTACTACTCTCTTGTAAATCAATTTCAACAGACGGTAAATCTGAATGGTAAGCTTTGACATTTATGATACCATATAGAATGAAGAGTGAGTCCCCTCAACCCATTTTTCACTTGCCCATGTTTTCATAAAGTCACTTTTGTTTTATGTTTTAAGTCCTGAAACATCATTTGGTATGAAGAGTAGGCGAGGTCTGTTTGTTTTCAGATGACAGCCTCAGATATTGATTAATCATGTGTCTTCTTCATTTTACTTTGTAATTTCAATTCCTTTATTGGTGTCCATTTCTAGACTCCCTGTTCAGTTCCACTGAGTGGAAACAACACTTCTTAAGTTCCACATTAGACACCATAGTGGGAAGTTAGGCGTTTGAACCTAGTGCTACAGTTTCCCTGAGTGAGCTGTTCAGTTTTCTGAAATCACTTATACAATAAAGATGTCAATAAGCTCATGAGTGTTTAGGGAATTAATACACGTAGTGGATGAAAGCACTTGGAAACACAATGTAGATAACACCCAATACATACCTGAAAACAGACTGCTGGTGTTTTGATTGGCTTTCTGTTAGCTTGATGGAGTCACTAGGAAAGAGCCAACATCTTTAATCATGAGGCTTCCCATACTAATCCTGTGAGCTTTTCTGTATATCCCAGGTTTCTTTGTGGTTTTCCTATTCCAAAGTTTTGGGGCCACTTTTCTTCATGTGCCTGTCCTAGATAGTTGTTCATGTCTTAAAAGGATCCACAGTCTCTCCCTCTATTTTATCTTTCTCCTATATTTCACTATCATCTCATTCCGGCTCCCATAATTCCTAGCTGCTAGATCCCAGCTTCTTCAAACCAACTTTATATGTCTTTTACCTAAGACACTAAATGGAAGATCTTGACTACAGCCAGCCCTTAAAAGAATGCACAAAGTTGTTGCTTTTTTTGTTTTTCTCCTTGAAAAGAGTTGAGAATCAATAGTACTCATGAAGACCCCCTTCTTCTTTAAGACCATTGTTCTCCAGGGAAGTAGTTTCCTGTTGAAATACTGTTCTGAGGTGAAGTCTGTTTGGAGTAAAACAGCCTAAGAAATCAGACCCTTCAATGAGATTTTATGCTCAAACCCTTCATCTAAGTTTTTGTTTCATGCACATTAAAGTGTTACTGGAAAGTGTAGGTCCTTTAAAGTTCAGGGGGAAAAGAGTTCATGAGATCTAAGGCACAGTCAAGACAAAGCTATAGCCAGAGGCCTGGTTTCCTGAGAAGGAAGGAGTCCCCCCACCAATCTGTCATGCTTCTGTCTAAGAGGATATTAAAGCCATCCCTGGGCTCCTGTGTTTACAGCCAGTCATGTGTCTTTCTCACAATCCCCATCTGTGCCAGTGAGTCACATGATCAAGGCGACACCCCCTGCTCCTCCTGAGCTCCTGCTAGCAGCAGTAGAGTGACCAATTAGAGTATTGGTGACAAAGACAAAAGACACAAGGAAACCCTTACATGAGATACCGGCTCTCAGTCCCTGCGTCTCTCAGTCCCTGCTACCTTCCTGTCCTTCCCGAGTTATCTTTCTTTGGTTAAGATTCTTTAATGACAGTGAATGAATCTTAAATGAAACACTCATTAACCTTTTGCTCTAGTAAAAAAAGAAATGTGTTTCTGAATGAAGATACAGAGGTGGCTCAATACAGTAGTGCACCTCTATTGTCAAAGCTGCATAGTAGATGAAGCAGGAGGATCATTTGAGGGCCGTGAGTTCAGAACCAACCAGGACATAGGTGCAAAGCTCCCGCCTCTGTGATTATTATTTTTTGTAATACACAGATGTAGTTTAGGGACTCATAAGGCTTCCCTTAACCCAACATATAGATAGCCCTTTCTTTTCTCTATCATTTCTTTCTCAGCTGTCTGGGAAAGCTAAGGAAATGTATATTCACACACATGCACGCACACACAGCCCATCATATGTTGATTTTATGGGCAATACAACACCCCTCAGAGACAAATGGCTAATTTAATACTGGCCATGAGCTGACAGATCTTGACAGATGTCTATTATAGCCTTAGGAAATGCTATTTAAATAAGGGGTGTGGTTACCAGCAGAACCAAAGGCTCCATTCTGGACACTGAGAATAATTCACTTAGGCAAGTCTTTTCAAAACCAAGTGCAAACAAGAGGCCTGATGACCTCAGGGACTATTAGCAGATGAAGCCTTTCATCTCTAAATTACTTGCTCTATGCCAGCCATAGTTTGAGAGGAGGAGGACACAGGAGTTTATTTTCCATTCTTCTTAGTACAAATAATCAGACCAGTTGTCAGAACATCCAGGTAGACATGACCTCTGTCATTCTGAAGATGAGGAAAACGGTAACCAGCTGTAGCAGAGAGCTTTAAAAATATGCAGCAGGCCCATTCTTGGGCAGGAGTGAGTAGGGGGTGCCTGAGCCTATGTAGAGCCAGGAGGAAGGACCTAGGCAGATGTGGGCATGGGGTACACAGATAAGAGTGAAAGTATTGTCTGTTCCAAATGTCCATGGTATTGTCTTAGTAAAGCGCTGGAGAACAAAATGAGTCAAGTCACCATTGGTTCACACCCACACACACACACACACACACACACACACACACACACATATATACAATTTGGTTGTTGATGTTTTCCTTACAGACCCTACTGAGCAATCTCTTCACAGTGTGTAAGTGTGTACAGCCAGATTCAAACCATAGCCCTGCTTGCTACAATGGACAAGCTCCATCATGCACGAAATTTCCAGATAAAGGCCCCTACCGCTCCATAACTACAGAACACTCAAATTAGCATGGTTGGCCTCAGTCATAGGCCTGGAAATCCAGATGAAAGAACTTCACCTTCATGACTGTTTACAAATGTAACGTGTTGTCTCCAGATCTGGTTTGTCCCAGACCTAGCCTGGGGATTGAGGGAACATTGGAATTTATATCCCATCTTTTCTTAGCACAGATGTTCCTCTCCCGAGTTCTAGGGCCAGCCAAATGTGCACAATCTCTGACTATCTGAAAATCTGAGATTGCTATAAAAGCAATAACAGTGTTTAGTATAGCATAACTTGGGTCCCAAAGCTGTTAGTGTGGAAAATGAAATTTATTTGAGAAGGGGTAAATGAAGTCCACACGTAATTCATTTAGGGGAACTATCTCTCTGTCATTCTTCAGTTTTCTCCTGGAGATCCATTTAGGTCAGTTTTGGGTTTGATCCCTCCCCTCCCAGGAGACCAGCAGTATGATTTGGGAAGAATCTAGGAGATGTAACTGGTACATCAACTCCTGTGGTAGCCAAGCAGGGAAAAGGAGGGTTGTTTTGCTTCATTTGGCTGTGTACTGAGAAGCAAGCCGCCATACCATACCGGGTCTACCTGATTTGTTTTAAGCACTCTTCAGAGGACACTGATGGGTGCTCTTTTCATTGTCTTGGCCATTTGTGGACCAGTCGCCCTTAAGAGAACTATACTTTCCACTACATTAATAGCATGTCTCTGTTCTTCTTAAATTCCTTGCAGATTCTGTAACACTGCTCAGAAGCAGCCCTGCCTCAGTGACAAATCCAGAGTCACCCGGATTGTCTTAAGACCTCTAAAAAGTTCCTGATTGCTCTCCCTGCTGGCTCTCTCTCTCTGCAGAGGAGCACAGGAAAATTTCCAGAAAGGGGTTGGAGAGATGGTTCAATGTTTAAGAGCTTTTCCAGGGGTCCTGAGCTCAGTTCTCAGCACGCACACGATGGCTCACAGCCGTCTATAATGGGATCTGATGGTCTCTTCTCTCTGATACCCTCTTCTGTCATGCCGCATACATGCAAATAGAGCACTCATATACATAAATAAATAATTTTGAAATTTTTCAGAAACCTGTTTTGGACTTCTCTTTCCCAACTTTCAACATCTTTATAGTATAAGCAGTGATAGTAACAGCAATTTAAAAAACAGAACTTAATTAAATATAGAATTCCCATGTGTCAATGTTTCACCTGCATAAAAGTCTGTGCACGGGGTGTGTGCACAGTGCCTGCAGAGGCCAGAAGAGGGTATCAGATTCTGGGACTGAAGGTACAGACAGTTGTGAGCTGCCATGTCGGTGCTGGGGATCGAACCTGGGTCCTCTGGAAAAGCAGACTCTTAACTGCTGCTGGGTCATCTTTCCAGCCTGCAGTTCTGGAATGTTTTAGTAATAGCAATACAAAAAAAAACAAAAAACAAAAAACTAGAATTGATTTTTAAAAAAAAAAAAAACTTTTAAAGATGTTAAGTAAGGGATAGAGAGTTTTCTAAAATTATTATTTTATTTTTTTCTACTGATTCTTTAGTTTTCATTCTTAAAGTTTACTCTCTTGTCATTTTTCTAAACTCCATGCTTACTTAATTTTTTAACCATATATTTTTGTCTAGTAGGAGCAATCCCAGTCACATATTTCACCAAATACCATCTTTTATCATTAGATACAAGTTTGATATTCACTATCCTTAAGTATTAAAATTTTTCAGTATGATAACTTCTCTAATCACTATATATTTAATAGTGATTCGAAGGATAAAGCATTTTATTATAATGCTGTTACTGATTTCTAATTTTGATCCGTTTTTCTCAGCTACTACAGCTGTTCTGAGTTATCTATCATTGCATAAATACTTCAACACAGTGGCTTAAAGCAATATCAGTTGTTACTCAATTTGCTTATGGAGTGTTGGCAGGACACGGCTGGCCATTTTTCCCCTAAGGTCTAATAATTGATGGTTCTCCAGAGAAACAAAACCAATAGAATGGATGGTTGGAGATAGGTGATAGATGAATGGATGGATAGATAGATAGATAGATAGATAGACAGACAGACAGACAGACAGTAATTTAACACAGGGATGGCTGACTCCCTACAGAGGCTGAGAAGTCCTATAATACATCAGCAGCAAGGGGAATCAGGGAAGGTGGTAGTATTGCTTGCTCCAAAATCAAAGGCCTCAGAACTAAAGAAGTCAATGGTGTAATTCTCACTCCAAAGCTAAAGACGAGAACCCAAGGGCTGCCAGTGCAAATCCCAGGGTCCCAAAGCCAAACCCCTGGAGTTGTGTTGTAAAAAGGGAGAGGTGTTTTTCCTGCTCCAGGAGAGAGCAAAACTTCCCTGTTCTGCCTTTTTGTTTTGTCAGGGCACTCAACTGGTTGGATAGTAAAATCAGCCCACTGCTCTAAATGTCATCTTTTCCAGAAGTAATGTCACAAACATACCAAGAAATAATGCTTTACCAGCTATCTATCTGGTCAACCCCTATCCCAGTCAAGTGAACCCCTCAACTTACGCATGCCAGGGCTCTCAGGCAGCTGAGTGTAAAGGTAGATGGGATTGGAGTCTTTCAAGCTTCCTCATTCTTGTGGGCCTAGGCCAAAAACAATATACCCCAACAGCTGTGGGCTGAAGCAGCTAGAGCTTTCTGGAACTTCTATTGATATCTCCATAACAGACCCACAGGGTTACCATACTTATTGTGTAGAAGTGGGAACATCCAGAGTAATTAAATCAAGACATTTGCTAAACTACCTTGAAAGTAAAAGCAAAACCACTTCTACTCACTGATGGTCACAAAGAACCTTCCAGAGCCAGGAGAAGCAGACAGTAGCATTCTGTCTATTGATGAAAGAATTGCCAAAGGGTTTGTGGACATGTTTGTGGTTGATCTGATATTTCCTCTTTGAACTTTGTGAGGATTAGCTTCCTGTGCACACTTTATAGTCCACACTTTTTATTTAATTTTCCTCATTTCATTTGTTCTTAATACCACAGCATCAAGAATTTGTTATAATTGGTTGAGACTCCATGCCTAATTGATGTATGTTATGCCTGATGGGTACAAATTCCTGCACATGATCACTAAAACTTTATTTTGTCCACTCAAGCTAACTAGAACTGTGAGAAATGCATTGAAATTTCCCACCATTTGGATATTTACCCATTCCTTCTAACTCTGCTGAATTTGGCTTTGTGGAATTTGAGGCTGTGAGCACAGAAGTTACTATCATGCATAACAAGCTCAGGAATGGCTTGCAATGACTCCTTACTACTTACAGTTCTTAAAGCTTTTTATTTCTGACATGCATATAGTTATCCTAATTGTTTTCCTCAGTGTATACCCTTCATGTATCTTCCTCCACATACCTTTTGGTGTAACTCAAGTAAATACTATATAGCTAGGTTCTTATTTTTATTGTTATTGGGAATCCAGATATCTGAAGAATTCAGTTGTGAAATATAATTGACTTTTCTAATTGATTGCATGTATTTACTTATTATTGCCTTTCCTATAATCACTTTGTTAACCCATCAAAATGAGAACAATAAAGAGAAAGGAAGTAGCTGTTTGTTCAGCAACAGAATACAGACACAAATGAGGCACAATCTAGTCCTTTCTCTCCTGACCAATTCTTACATGTCAATCTTGCACAGTTCTTGGGTCCTGTTACCAGATCTCCTTTTCAAAATGGATAATTTGCTGCCTTGCAGTTTCCCAAAATGCAACTTAATCCAGCTGAATTGGACTGACTCAGTAAGAGATAATTAAGGGAGTTAGTTACGCATGACGAGGCAAGCTGTGGGCCTGCTCTAGCTCCACTCTCCCGGTGACTACTGAAGGAAGCTAATGACCCAGAGCTGTGGAGGAGTCTCCAGCAGCAGCAACATGGTAAGGGCCAACATGATGCCGTGATCAGCTAAGACAGTACAGTTCATAATCTTCCCCGGGACTGACCCACCTACCTCGCAGCATCTTTATTGCGGACCGATCAATCATGGAGAAAGGCCGGCATATTATAAATTAAGTGAATATAAAACACCTCCACAGCAGAAACAAACTCAAAAGAGTTCCCCTTGTGATTTTTAGAATTTTGGTGGGCACTTTTTTATTTTATAGGTGGTTCAAAAGACATCTGAGGCCGGGCGGTGGTGGCGCACGCCTGTAATCCCAGCACTCGGGAGGCAGAGGCAGGTGGATCTCTGTGAGTTCGAGGCCAGCCATCTACAGAGCTAGTCCAGGACAGGCTCCAAAGCTACAGAGAAACCCTGTCTCCAATCCTCCCTCCCCAAAAAAAGACATCTGAATATTGATTTTAACAATGAAAGTTTAGGGGCAAACATAAAGTAGTTCTTTAAATAAGGTAAAAGAGAATAAACATGCAATTATTAGCATTATACTTGGCTACTGGAAAAACTCACATGTGTTCTAGGACTTTTATTATGAGGTATAAAATGGATAGATAGACTATCCTAGCACTTACAGAAAATTTGAAAATCAGAAAGTTTCTCAAAAATATAATGACCCTAGGTCATTATTCCTTATCTTCTACAGCTGTTTTGTATGGAGACTTCACTTTTTGCAGGTCAACTGTATTAGTTACTTCTGTAACAGAACACTGTCACTAAAAGTGACTTAGAGAAGAAAAGTTGGTTTGGACTTATGGTTCCCAAGAGAAAGTCCATGATAGCAGGGAAGGCATGGCAGCAGCTAGCCAGAGCAGGGAGCTGAGAGATCACATCTCCAACCACAAACTGGAAGCAGAAAGAATGACTGGATCAGGGGTGAGGGGGTACCAATTTTCAAAGCCCACCCCCAGTAATTCACTTTCCACAGCAAGGCTGCACATCTCTCCAGATGACTGAGGACCAAGAGTTCTGATCATTGAACCTATGGGTGGGAGGGCCATTTCTTTTTCAAACCACCACAACATCAAAATGCAAGGAAAATAAAATAAACTGGGCTTGGTGGCACAGGCCTAGAATCCTAGGTATTTTGGAAGCAGAGGCAGGAGGATCACAAAGCTAGCCTGAGCAAATTTGTTAAGTAGTCACAAAACAAAAGGTCAAAAGAGGGTGGAGGCTATGGTTTAGCAGCTCAGCACTTCCCTCAAAAGTACAAAACCCAGGCTTAATGCCTGGTATCACAAAAGTACACACACACACACACACACACACACACACACACACACACACACAAAAGACAGAAAGAAACCCTAGAATGGCTTTTGAAATCAAGAAATAATTTATAATTTAAAATAAAGTCCCAGGCATTGTAAAACTTCATTTTATAAATGGATTTTGTGTCTTAGCATTTCCTGTTTGAAACCATATAAACTACCTCATTAAAATTCCTAAATAATAATAATAATAATAAATAAGACCATTGGATTTTCTGTCATATATTATTATTTTTTTAGATTTATTTGTTTGTTTGTTTGTTTATTTTTGGTTTTTCGAGACAGGGTTTCTCTGTGTAGCTTTGCGCCTTTCCTGGAACTTGCTTGGTAACCCAGGTTGGCCTCCAACTCACAGAGATCAGCCTGGCTCTGCCTCCTGAGTGCTGGGATTAAAGGCATGAGCCACCACCGCCCAGCCTATATTAATTTTTTTAAAGAAAGGCTAAAAAAATAAAAATAAAAAATCAAGTGACAAACTACTAAAAATAAATGGCAAGTGGGCCAGTTTAATCCCAGCACTCAAGGGACAGAGGCAGGAGAATCTCTGAGTTCCAGGTTATCCTGGTCTACAGAGTGAGTCCAAGCCAAGCGAGCCAAGGCTACATAATGAGACCCTGTCTTAAAAATAATAAAAATAATAAAGACAAAAGCTAATACAAGCATAATACTTCTAAGTCACTAGAAGAAAACGTTTCACTAAACAGAGCTGTAAGGAGACTACGGGATGACTAAGTCAGTAAAGTCCTTGCTACACAACCATAAAGACTGAGTTCAGATACCCAGCACCCACAAGGAAAAAAAAAGCCAGATGTGATTTAATGTTAACATTGGGAAGCAGAGAGACAGAAAGATCCCTGGAGCTAGCTGGCCAGCTAGTCTTGCTGATGGTGAGCTGCTGATTCAAACAAAGCTAGACACTGACTCAAAAGTAAGATGGAGATCACACACACACACACACACACACACACACACACACACACACACGCACATGCACACACACACGCACATGCACATGCACACGCACACACGCACACACGCACACTAACAAGTACATACATTTACACCACATACAAATAAAAACCGTATGTTTAAATAGACCATTTATTTATACATACTGTCTTAGATAAGGTTTCTATTTCTGTGAAGAGACACCATGACCACAGCAACTCTTATAAAAGAAACATTTAACTGGACTGGCTTACAGTTCAAAGGCTTAGTCCATGGCAGGCAAATATGGTAGCTAAGAGTTCTACATCCAGCTAGAGTGGTGATGTATGCCTTTAATCCCAGCACTTGGGAGGCAGAGGCAGGCGAATCTCTGTGAGTTTGAGGCCAGCCTGGGCTACAAAGTGAGTTCCAGGACAGGCTCCAAAGCTACACAGAGAAACCCTGTCTCAAAAAACAAAACAAACAAACAAAAAGTGTGGTGATATTGTGTTCCCCAATATATTGTGCACCCTAAGAAATTTATCTGGGGTCAGAGAACAGACAGCCACTAGATATAGAGGACAGAAAATGGTGGCAAACACACCTTTAATCCTAGCATTCCGAAGGCAGAGATCTGTCTGGATCTCTGTGAGTTAAAAGCCACACTGGAAACAATCAGGCATGGTGACACATGCCTTTAATCCCAGGAAATGATGGCAGGAAGCAGAAAAGTATATAAGGTGTGAAAACCAGGAACTAGAGCCTGGTTAAGCTTTTAGGCTTTTGAGCAACGGTTCAGCTGAGATCCATTCAGATGAGGACACAGAGGCTTCCAGTTTGAGGAAAAGAGATCAGCTGAGGAATTGGCGAGGTAAGGTTATTTGTGGCTGGTTCTGTTTCTCTGATCTTTCAGCATTTATCCCAATACATGGCTCCAGGTTTGTATTTATTAATAAGACCTTTTAAGATTTGTGCTTCAAAAAAATTTCTACATACACATCAGCAGGCAGCAGGAAGAGAGAGTGACACCAAGCCTGGCTTGAGCTTCCAAAAGCTCAAAGCCCTCCCCCAGTGACACACTTCCTCTAACAAGGCCACACCCACTCCAACAAAGCCACACCTCCTAATAGTGCCATTCCCTATGAGCCTGTGGGAGCCATTTTCATTTAGACTACCACACATATGCAATATATGTGCATGTGTATTTATATGGCTGGTTTGAAAATATGAAGTCACTCAGGCAGCATAAGTTTGGCACAAAAGGACATATATTATTCCTTTTATCACTTACATGAAGTAGGAGGAACAGTCAAATTCAACAAAATGTCATTGGAATAGTTGCTATCAGAGGCTAGGACAAGAGAATCAGAAGTTAATGTCAAATAGGAACAGAATTTCAGTTTGAGAAAAGGAAAAATTCTCAAGGTAGAAAGTGGTACTAGCCATATGACATCGAAGATCTACTTAAGCTCCTGGACTCTCCACTTAGAAATGGTTATGATGGCAAATTTTATATTATGTCAATTGATGCAATACATGTTGTAGAATATTATTTTAAGGTGTGTTTCTTCTGTTTATGTTGCATTTGTTTAACGCTGTGTTACTGTGTCTGTCTAAAACACCTGATTGTCTAATAAAAAACTGGCCAATAGCAAGGCAGGAGAAAGGATAGGCGGGGCTGGCAGATAGAGACAATATAAAAAAGGAGAAAACTGGAGGCAGGATCTAGGAGCCAGAAAAGGAGAATTCCAGAGTCGGCCACCCAGCCACCCAGCCACCTAGCCACCTAGCCACCCAGCCACCCAGCTACACAGCTACACAGCAAGCCACAGAGTAAGAGTAAGATTTACAGAAGAGAACGGGAAAAGCCCAGAGGCAAAAGGTAGTCAGGATAATTTAAAGTTTAGGAAAGCTGGCAAGAAAGAAGCCAAGCTAAGGCTGGGCATTCATAAGTAAGAATAAGCCTCTGTGTGTGATTTATTTGGGAGCTGGGTGGCAGGTCCCCCAAAAGAGCCAAAAACAAACAACAAATACAAACTTCAACAAATTTAGTATTCAAAGGAAATGTAAAGAATGGGGAAGTATTTATTTTTGCTTATATTTTAACAATAGCAATTGAAATTATCAAGTTGGTACAACTGAATGCAGAAGAAGCAAGTACTTTCAAACTCTGAAAAATGCCAAAAAAAAAAGATCAATGATAATAGGTAGGTAGGTAAGTAGATACATACATACATACATAAACAGATACATAGATACAAAAGATAGGTAGTTAAATTAGATAGATAGATAGATAGATAGATAGATAGATCAAATGCCCCTGAATCATTTGACCTCTTAATTCAAAGTAAGTGAATTTACCTATACAATTATTGCCTTTGCTCTCTAAATTAAATTTATATTATCTAAGAATGCCTCTTTTTAAAAATTATGAAAAAATAAAAGTTCAGCATTGGTTAACTGCTTAATATGCTCATAAGATGGATATAATGCAACTATGATAAAGCATATTCATCGGCTATGTTAAGTGAACTAAAATATTATGCAGCAGGGACTGGGGATGTAGCTCAGTTGTACCTGGCATATGTACAGCTTGGATTTGATCCACAGCAGTGCCTAAAACCTGACACAGTGGCTCGTGCCTGACATCTCAATACTTGGAACATAGAGGCAGGATGATAACTTCAAGGTTATCCTTTGCAACATCCTGCGTTCAAAGACAGTCTGAGCCTCATATAACCCAGTCTTAATAAATAAGTACACATACACACAATGAAACAATATATACTATGATCTCAATTTTGTCTGACCGGGAGTCTGGGCATGCAGATGGAATAGACCTGCAATATATCTCAGTAATCTTAGGTAATTTGGTTATCGAGCTTCATTTTTTTCTTTATACTTTTCCATATTTTCTTAACTTTTCACAATGAACATTTTAATCCATATTAAATGACAAAGATAAAAATACCATATGCTGTCCGGGCAGTGGTGGCTCACGCCTTTAATCCCAGCACTCGGGAGGCAGAGGCAGGCGGATCTCTGTGAGTTCAAGGCCAGCCTGGTCTACCAAGTGAGTTCCAGGAAAGGCTCAAAGCTACACAGAGAAACCCTGTCTTGAAAAAGCAAAAAAAAAAAAAAAAATGCTTCTAAAATAACATAGCCCATCCCCAGTAGTCAGGAAATTGCCTGCTACAAGCTCAAAAAGAATTCAAGTCAAAGGATGCTCACAGAATGGACAAAGCCAGCAGTTAACTTGGGTAATTCAATGGGAAAACAGCTTTGTTGCTCACATGGAATTAAAAAAAAAAAAAAAGATTGCAATTTTTGTTTGCCATTTGCTTGATTTTTGTATTGCCAGAGGCCACATGAAAGATCCAGATTCATCTTGGCAAAGATCAAATGAAATTGGGGTGTGGCGGAGGCATGAGATGATGGTGTGTCTCTGCTGGGTTCTGATCTCTGCCATTGTTAGTAGTGAGGCCTTAGGCTAAGCCGTAGCTGAGCCTTTGGATAAACTAGGTTTTCAAATAAATTCTACTGTAAATATGCTAAGTATCCCAGGAAAGCCGGCTCACTGAAATATTAGATCCACATCAAGAATTCACTGTGTCCAGACCTTCCACTGAGTGAGCATGCCATAACTCCACCCCAGAGAGTGGAGAAAGAGGGGCCCAAGTTCAAGGACCAGCTTGCTCAAGGTAGTGAGACTATGGCTTTTGTTTGTTTATTTGTTTTTCTTTGTTTCACATGAAAAGAAGGATAAAGATACAGCTCCTTGGTGGGCTGTCTTCCTGGCTTGTAGGTTCCATCTCTAGCACCTTGGTGAAAAAAATGAGTAAGAGAAAAAAAAGAAAGAAAGAGAATCCCACGGTCTCTGCAAGTTTTTTGTTTGTTTGTTTGTTTGTTTGTTTGTTTGTTTTGTTTTGTTTGAGCTGAGGATCGAACCCAGGGCCTTGTGCTTGCTAGGCAAGAGCTCTACCCCTGAGCTAAATCCCCAGCTCCTCTGCAAGTTTACCTGTCCCAAGAAACTTCCCCTCCAGATCCCTGCTGGTCTTCACTTGGGTGTCAACTGCCTTTCTCTGGCTTAATACACACTTGTTTGAAAGAGAAGTGTACCATCCTCGGCTGGCTCATAGTTTGGTTTAAGTGATTATCCAAAAATGTAGATTTACATCATTTATGCAAGAATAGAGTCACTCTGTACCCCTCATTAATAACCTAAAGATGCTTCCAAATGAGTAAGTTACCCATCCCCCCATTCTGAATGTGGATGGTCCAAAAACTATAATAACAGATCTAGTTGAACAAGGCAGCTACTCCTGGTAAAGCTTTCAATGTCTCAACTTTCTCACTGCCCAAATCCCTTCTTCCTCTCTTCTTTCTGTCCTACAGCTCCAACATGTGGGGTTTGAAAACTTCTGAAAAAGCTAATTATCAGTTAGGGGAAGGAGTCAGGAAGATCCCAAACTGGGGGGCACTGATGCTAAAGAATAGAGAAGTGTTTCAGGACAGCCCTTGGGTTTCCAATTGAATTATTCCCCTTAATTGAAAACCGCTAACATTATTTTCAGGATTGTGTTTCTTTGTCCTATTTCCTTTGAGCATTACAAATCAAAATTATTTTCCCCAGTCATTTCACAATGTTCCATTGAGCACAAATTACATTACAACATTTTCCAAGCACAGAAGAGTCTTCAAGTCCTAAGGGAGGCAGAGAAATTTCCAGAGATTATTTGGCTCCTATCTCTAGACCAGAGGTTTAAACTAAGTGCCCCAGGGATAAATGAAGCCCAAAGTTGAAATTGCTCAGGATGGATTCAGATTTTTTTTTTTAATTAGTTGCCAGCATCTAAACAGTGGAAGCTTTGACATAAACACACATAAACGGGGCTGGTAGTGTATCTTGGTGGTGGAGAGCTTGTCTGGCATCCAGAGGCTGTTGGTTTGATTATCAACATAGCAAAGAAAGCGAAGGGAAGCAGGGGAGAGAAAGAGAACAGAGAGTTTGACACTTCACCCAGTGTATTAGGGTTGTTCTGTTAGCACACGCCAAACAGCAAGTCCTAGACCGGCAGCTCTCCCCGACCCTCCCTCCCTCTCTTTTCTTAAGATTCATTTTTGCAATAACTTAATGATGTGTATGTGGCAAGGGGTTATGTTCAAGTGTCCTCTGAGGCCAGAGACACTGAATCTCCAGGAGCTGGATTTATAGGGGGGCATGAGCTGCCAGATGTGGGTGCTGGTAGTTCCACAGTCTTTAGGAAATAAATCTAAATAGAGGCTGCTGGGATGCTGCTGTGAATAGCCTCCAGGCATCTAACACTTGCCTCAGAGATGAATAGTTCAGGCCGTTATATACCATCTTAACATTCTTCAAACTCTGACGCTGGGGATCAATAATTCAATGACAACCACCTACCTCTACGAAACCTAAATTAATTTGTGATGGGTTTCTTTTTCTTTTCTTCTTTGTGTGTGTGATGTATGTGTACGTGTGTTCATGTGTATACACACACACACACACACACTTGTACACCCGTGCAGAGGTCAGAGGTCAGTGGCAAGTGTCTCCCTCGGTTGTGATCTCCCTTACTGGAACCAATACTCACCAATTTGGTTGGACTCCTTATAGCCAGGAAGCTCCAAGGATTCTCAGGTCTCCCAGCGCTGCCCTCAGCAGGCTCCCTTTGTCTGGCTTTTTACCTGGATGCTGTAGTCCTAAGCAGGTCCTCAAGCTTGCACTGAGTGCCTCTGCCCACTGGACCACCTCCTCATCTCTTGCAGTGGATATTCATATTCTTACACGTGAAAAAGCTTTCAGTGACCCTGACTGTTGGCTCTGGGGAAATGAGCCGTACTGCATGGGACAGCCTACCTCTCAGAGCCCAGTGCCTTAAGACCCAAATCTCAGTTAACACAACTCAGTGGACAAATGCAGTTTAAGACCAGCTGCCTGGGACAAGCAGATGAAGCCTATGGTGATGGGTGAAAGGCTAAGTGAGCAGAAAGGACTCTGAGCTAGGCTTGGGGAATCCTCCTTTATCTGGTCAACAGCATTGTCTGTCCACACTCTTGATGGTTTTGCCAGCACCCCACCCCACCCCTCCACCCTCCACCCCCCCTCCCACTTGCAAGAGCTCCTTTTGTTCACAAAGGTTAAAGTCAAGGCTTTGTTCTGCGTTGTTTTCATTTTCTTCTGGATATTTTAAATAGGAATTTCCTGTTCAAATTTGATGTGCCATTTAATAAGCCAGTGGTCTACCAAATCCACAGCTTCCTAGCCCATGGATTCAAATCGTCCCTGATGGAAAACATCCAGGGAAGTTGGGCCAGGTGGCTCAGACCCATGATCCCAGTTACCTGAGGGGTCCAGGTAAGAGAATCAGAAGTTCAAAGTCTGAACTACAGAGTGAGTTCCAGGTCAGCCTGGGCAACTTAGTAAGAGTCTTAGCTAGAAGTTTATAAAGTGCTGGGGAGGGGAGAGGGGCGGGAGGTGGCAGGGTCATGAAATAGCACAGTAGGTGAAGGCATTTGTCATACATGATAGTTAGTTTTTTGTCAACACAAGCTAGAGGCATCACCTCTTCTCAGAAGGTGAGAAAAGGCCTCCATCAGATTGGTCTATATGCTAGCCTGTGGGGCATTTTCTTGACTGATGATTGGTGCAGAAGGGCCCAGCCTACTGTAGGTGATGGATTATATAATAAAGGAGGCTGAGCAAGCCACACCCAAGCCAGTGAACGGCACTCATCCACGGCCTCTGCTTTACTCCCAGCTTCTCTGTTCCCGCCTTCATTTCCTGTCTTGATGGACTGTAAGATGAAACAAGCCCTTTCATCCCCTACATTAGTTTTTCATCCGTTTCATCACAGCAACAGAGAAGCAAATTAAGACACCACACAAGCCTGATGACTTGAATTTGATCCTCCACACTCATGTAAAAGCGGAAGGAGAGAATAGACACAAAGTTGTTCTCTGACCTCCACATAGCACCTTAGCCAAAAGAAAATATTTGGAGAAGAAAAACTGCATCTACAAGTGAATGTATGCAAATCTGCATAGTGTTTACATTGTATTACCTATTGTAAGTAATCTAATAATTAAAAAGTATGTAGGGAGGATGTCCATAAGTTGTATGCAAACTATATGTGTCTTAGTATGACAGGCATGTGCATTCAGAGATGAATCTGAAGGGCACACTAATAGTGGACGTGTTCACAGTTTCTCCAGCATCCACACTCAGGAGAACAACTCCATTTTCTTGGGCGATTTCGATCTTCACTTTCTGGGCCCTCAACATTCCCTCATTTCCATTCACCCCCATTTCTTCCCATCATTCTCTAACCTCTTGGTAGGCAGAGGTCACATGCACCCTGCACTGCCTTTGAGTCTCCAGCATTTGCCATTAGGAAAATGTCCTGGCAACACTGATCTGTTGAGTGGAGGGTGAATGTGCCTTCCAAAGTGAGGAATTCTTTGGGTAAATTGGGGTGCCATTGGTAGAAGTGGGGAGAGTCTCATTTGTAACCTAGCATGGCTATGAAATCAATCCATTGTGAAGTATAAGGGAATAGATATTTTCTAGTTCTGTTTAGCCCTACTTAATAAACTCTGCTCCAATTCTATCACCTGCTCTAACACCTCTCATCTAACATACTACATATTTCCCACTTGCTTTGCTTATTGTATAGCTTCCCTAGGAAGAAGCCAACTCCAGAAGCATATGGGTCCCCTTTGCTGGCTACTACTGTATGATCCAGTGGAGAAACCATTTGGCCTATAGTAAATGCTCTCTTGTGACAGAATGAATGAGTTTCCATCAGTTAAGATAACACACACAAAACACCAACTTACTCCAAAGCAAATTTTCATGAAAGTTGCTGTGGACATTTAAACACCGTACTCTAATTATATTCTGTCGCCAGTTTCAAAATGGAGCTTCTTACGACATGATGAACCTCCTACTTACAATTAATGGCAGGTTGGGGGCCAGTCCATGAGCAGTTTTAGAAGCTGTGACTGTTCTTCCCCATTTTCTGACAAGAGACACTTATCCATCCTTACCCTCACGGCCCAGACCTCTGCACTCAGCAAATGCCTCCAGACTTTTTGCCTTTACCCCAGAGGCCAGTAGTTGGCGACTTTTAGGCGCTTGCCGCCGCCGCAGAAGTTGCAGACCCTGGGAAAACATTCCAGGAAAGGGCGGAGGAGGCGCAGGGCGGGACCTGGGCTGGCTTTGGGCGGGGCCTGGTGCGCGGTGGGCGGGGCCAGAGCCGGGCCCGTGGCCGCAGCGTGGGTCCCGCCCGTGGGGGCGGGCTCAGTGGGAGGGCGAGCGGCGAGCAGAGCGCTGCAGCGAGCGGGTGGCGGGCGGTGCGCTCCAGGCTGGGCCATGGCTGAGCGTCCTTGCAGCAGGAGCCGAGGCTCCCTAGCTCCGTGTCCCGCTCCCTGAGAGCGCTCCCTTCGCGGTCGCAGTCAAAACCCACGATTTTGCACGAGCTTAGGGCGAAGGGCCGGGGAAGCCGCGGAACAGGATGTGCTGACGACCGCGAGGGCTCGCGCCCCGGGTGCCACCGTGGGTCCCGGCGTGGGATCCCGATTACTCCGAGCTACCTCGACGTTCCCGGTGCGCTCCCGCCACCCTGCGCCGACTTTGATGTGTAGAGACCAGCCGGACACCATGATCCTAACACGTAAGATGGACTTGTTGTGCCTTGTGGTCGGACTAGTTCTGCCTGGGGTCAGCTGCTGAGGGGACCGGCCCAAGAGGACTTGTCACCCCGTCCTGCCCAGTCCGTGTTGTGGTTGGGTGTTTTGACGTGCTTGCTGAGGAGTCGCCCCAGGCGCTCGATGGAAAGCGTGTGTTTCCGCAGGCTTGGGTCAGAGTTTGGAGAGGGAGGTTTTAACTTCGGGGCACGTCCCTTGGCCACGTAGTGCCTGGGGAACTGCGGGCCAGCGTCCGGGTGACTTAGACTCATTCTATTCTCAGAAGCTGGCCTCGGGCCCCTGAGGAGCGAGCAACCCCTTTTCGACTTCTGGGGTTGGGGGGCGGGAGGGACGGTTCCATCTCCTTCTTGTCCTATACCCTACAAGTCCCAAATCAGTACTGTCTCCCTAAGCATGCATTATTTAAGGGACTGTGTAGACTTCAGCTGTACTTGGGGAAAATGTTTCCTTAGCACTGTTTCAGGGTGCGTTTACCGAAGTGTTCGCTTCTTTTATTGTCGTTTCGCCTGTTTTAAACTCTGGGAATCTCTGAGCCTAGGCGGGCTGAGTCAGGGTTGCTCCTTGACACACCCCCCCCAAACCCCCATCGCACGTGGGGTTCGGATGGGAACTCAGCGCTTTCCCGCTGTGTGGGTTGGTTGGACGCGGTTCCTGAAAAGCCCCACCAGATGCCCACGCCCTTGGCGTGAAAGGAAGAGTTCGTGGGCTGTGGAAAGGAAGGAAACACGTCTCCAGGCTTGAGGGTTTTTTTGTGTCCAGGAGGCTGCCTCTTGGACTAGTGCCCTTCTCTGCGCCCCGTCCCCTCCTCCAATGTCAGGAGCTGAGAGCCTTTGATCCTTCTTAAGGGTTGCTCCCAGAACAGCAGCCCACCCTGTTGGAGTAATTTTCTGTCTCCGCGAGTCGCACGGCCTTTGGTACGAGGAGTGTCTCTAGGGAAGTGAATTAGGGATCAGCATCGCGCTGGATGCGCGACCCTGGAAAGTGCCATAACCTCACTGCGCTGTCCCCAACCCAGGGTAATAACTGTGGACACAAGTGGAAGTTGTGAGGATCAGATAAACTGGTACACGTATTAAAGTGCCTAGTGGGGTGACGGATACTGACGTTCACCCTGTTCCCCCAAGACGCTAGTAACTAGAAGGGAAGCCCTGCCTGAAGTCATTACTCTGCTCAGTAGAGGAGGGAAAAAATATTCCCCTTTCCGGTAGTGCTTTCAGTGAGGCTTTTTACAGCCAACGTGGTCACAACTGGGTTCATTCCCAAGAGTCGGAGGTTGTTTCAAGCTGTGGCTGGTGATTCGGAGGAATGCAGCCTTGGCACAGCCATCCATTACCGAAAGATTCGTGGGGGTGGCATATGTGACGCATTTCAGTAGGGGGAAAAAAAAATCAGGCTCTGGAGAACGCAGAATGCCCAGTCTCAAATTACATTTTTTTTTAACCCTGCAAAATTCTGTTTGCTGAAGGGATGAGGGAAAATAATAGCCCGGAGGACCGCTGCACTCAAACCTATCAGCGGCTCCATCTGGACAGCAGGCTAGTCCTCTACGGGATAATTTGCTGACCATAAGGGTGGAATTAATGGAGGCACCCAGTGCCATCTTGGCAAGCAGATTGCAGCAGATGGTCAGAGTGGTGCCCTTCGAGGCAAGCAGCCCCCCTAACAGAAGAACCAAAGTCCTGGGGAACGAGTGTCAAATGGTTAGCAGATGTGCCTTCAGAAGTTATTTCAAGACATTTCCTGAGAAAACGTTGGAGATTGCCTGCATTCACTTGTATTGAGGCATGGCAGATTTGAAGCATGGCCCTAGCCTGGGTGCATAACTTTTTCATTAGTACTACTGTTCAGAGAGTTTAGAATGAAGCACAGCAGACAGACTTTCTCTCAAGCTGTTTTTTTTTTTTTTCAATGTTTGCTTTTGACCAATTGACTTTACTCTCTTGCAAGCTGAGTGACAGACACCTTGCCCTAAACAAGGCTACAAGTTCAGGGGCGGGAGCTGACCCCCCCCCCCCCCAAGCTCTAGAATCTGGATATGTGGTCTCCAGCTTAGATCTTTGCCCTAGAGTGGATGAGAAAAGTAGTTTCAGTGACTTGTATTCTAATTTCCCCTGCTTTTGTAGATTTATTGCAGACCTCTTTCTAAGCAGTGGAATGATTAAGCTGTTTCAGACTTTAATATACTGGACCAATCCAAGGAGTTCTCTTGAATTGTGGAACACACACCAGACAATTTGCCCTCAGCCTTTGTATTGTATTATAGTTAAGAGGACAAAGGCCAATAGAACAGGCTAATAGTTGTTATGACCACAGTAAGGTATTACTAAAGAAAGTGGCTTTTAAACCGACTGGTACTCTTATTGCAGAGTGCTGTGGGACTTATTGGGGGCGGGGGGAGCTAGGAGATTCCTGCAAGATACTTCCAATCTGAAGCTTGGCGAAGCTCCAGGGGGTGGTCTCTCATACAGAAAATTAGTACTTGGGTTTCCCTGGGTGTCCGTCCCTGTGGGGGTTCTAAATCATGATTGCAACGTTTAAATGAGAGTAGTATTTTTATGACTTAGGCAAGTAAATACTCAATTTGAAAATATGCAAGGAAGCATGATTTGGTCCAGAAAAATGAGGGGGGCATCCAGAGTACAGTGAGCAAAGTAAATGGGACTGGCTCTTTTGAAGAGAGCCTTGTTCTGGACAGGATGGGCCAGTATTGTAAACACAAGTTTCTCATGCTTAACTCTCCCCTTCCTAGCAACAGGAAGACGGAAATGAGACTATGCACCAAAAAAAAAAAAAAAAAAAAAAAAAGTCCTAAAGGGCTCCAGACAATACTCGATCCTCCCTGCTATTCACTCTGTACAGCCAGAAGACCTGCAAAAGTAAAAATAACTTCAGATGTTTCCGCTTCCTCCCTGGATATTACCAAACCAGTGTAGACTGATGTCTCGGTTCTGTACGGAGAGGTCAGAACAACCTGGCCCAGGTACCCAGACTCCTGACAAGCCAAACAAAGCAGGAGAAAAGGTGGCTGTGTTTTGTTTTGTTTTGTTTTGTTTTTTAAGATTTGTGCAAGCCAGTGATGCAGGGACATGCATTTAAGCCAATGGCAGAGAATGATTATAGCATCTAAATGTAGCTATCCTTCTGAGTCTAAGTGCGTTCATTTTCGTCACACTCAACTATAAAAAGTCTCCTCCTGTGTGGTCAAGGTCAAGTTAAAACTAGCCCAGATTATAAAGAGTTAATGTCTGCCCTGGCCTGAAAAGCATAAGCCCACGTTCATCTGCAGGGCTGTGAAATAAGAAGAAAAAAAATGGGTTTTGGAACAGACCTTCCCAGCTGTCTCTATTTCTGACTCTGGCCGTTGCGAATAAAGGAATGCAGGGTTAAGTATTAGTCGTCTTTGAAGGGGACCACGCAAAGAGAGTTACACTTTGTTTTATAGCAACAAGTTACTGCTGGGAATGTGTGCATTCGGTGGTGTTTTCTTTCAGTCTCAAGTTACAGTGGTCCTCCTCTTTTATCCTCGGGGAATATGTCTCAAGACCTCAGTGAGTTCCTGAAACCATAGACATGGCCATCCTTATATGTACCATGTTTCCCTCCATAGATACGTTCCTATGATAAAATTCATAAATTAGACACAGTAAAGGATTCACAATCGAAACAACAAACTAGGACCATTGTAACAATAAGCCATAATAGAAGTTATGGAGGGCTTACAGATTATTTCAGGAATTTTTGTTTCATTCTTTCATTTTTTTTTTTCAATTGTCCATGGGTAGATGAGATTGAGTCTAAGAGGGCCATAGTGTAGTGGGACACTCAGTTAGGATGGAAAGGGTAGATTTCCAGCAGGGGAGGTCTGTCTGTCAGCCTACCCTGTCTGTCAACACTTCTCCCTTGGGTGGGCCCCTGTGTTATTGTTGAGGATTATAGTGGTCAGTGATAAGGGAGCAGAGTCTCCCTGGGGACAGTTAATTGCCCGACTCTCGACTCTCCCTTGACCTGTTTTGTGCTTAGCTATTTCTTCCTTGCTGTCGTAAGTAGCAGCATGCAGGAAGATGACCCCTCATATTTAGCTTACATACTGGTGTAGACCCTCACAGTCAAGAGTCAGGCTTTTCTAGGCTATGTTCCAGTTGAACCTTACAAAGACTGCTTTTTCCTGGGGGCTTTCTGTGCTCATGGCGAACTGTAATGGGATCCTAGCCTAGCAGATAGAGACGAGCTTCTGTCTTTAACATCTGGGTGAGTCCCAGGATGTCTTTAACCTCTGGGGGAGTCCTAGGGTACCACTTTCAGAAAGTCTACCCTCCGCTGGGTCGGGCAATGCTTCCTTCAGGGAAGGTGCTTTGAAATTAAGATTGCCTAACTTGTCTGTGCTAGACATAGGTGAAAATAGCTGAATGACATCTTATAAAATTTCTGCCTGCTAGGAAGTAAGGCTCTTGGGCACTTGAAGTAAACTATTGCGCTCCAAGCCGACAAAATGCAAAGCTTTCCTTCTCTTTATGAGGCTCCCCTGGTTTTATTCTGTTACTGGATTTAGGTTTTTACGATACCAGGTACTTTTTCCTCTCATGCCTACTTATACTTGGTGGCCTTTTCCAGTCAGCCTCTCCCCTAGTAGGGGAAAAAAATCAAAAGGTATTGCAATGGTGAACTCAGATGCTGGTCCTCATGCCTTTGACACCTCCCATCCACAGTTTGATCTCTCGCCTGCCCCGCCTTTCAGTGTCCTGTGGGGAGAACTGGAAGTCACTTCCTGATTCTTGTCACCACAGCGGCGCCTTCCTTGTCCTGTAGAAGTCTCCAAAGGATGTCAGAAGGACAGAAGTTTTCCACACCCTGAGGTGGTTGCCTTCCCAGGCTCACCATACTTAGGAAGCCAGTGAGGAAAAGGCATGTGACGTGTAGGTATGGGTCTGTCCTGCAGCCACTGTCCTGCCTGGGTGCCCTATGTTACACTCAGGTGACAAATTGAGAATTGTTGTCTCCAATCCAGATAGATAGAATGGAGGCCTCCTCACAGAGCCTCTGGGCACCAAATCCCCTGTTGCAAACCAAGCTGCATGATGTGGAAAGGGGATTTCGTGTGTGATGCTTGCGTGAAAGTCACTGCAAGGGAAATTCCAGAACCTTGCAAAGGCCTCCTCCGAAAAGCCCGTGCTCTGCTGAGGGACAGCTGAGCTAGAAGTTCAGTGTCCAAGGTCACTGTCATCCCAGCGGCGTTCCAGACCCCTTCCTGCTGGCCTGTGTAAACGGACAGGGACCCTCACAAAATGGGAATCTTAGTGTGTTTATAGGAAATTAAGTAGATGGACATGAGCTAAAATTTAACTATTAAATTGTGTGTGCTTGGTGTGTGGAAATTCCTAAGCAATTTTAAAGAAAATGATCACTTAGTTCATCTGGAAGATGGGAGTATGGTTCTTTTTTTTTTTTTTTTTCTTACATGATCTTGATATGGATCTGATCATGTGAAGGTGGGGATGTACCTCTCTTAAATAACTGTGTGAGTTTGATCATCAGACCACCAAAAACCCAACCCAGACAAAAAAATAACGTGAGTTAAATTGAAAAGCATTTTTGCCTTAGGTTAGACCAAAGGAGGCGGCAGCTTATACCTGTAACCAGTATTTGCCACGTTCTGTTTTCCTTGGTCTTTGATGAACCGTAGCATCGTATTTCATTCCTTTCTTGATTTTCTTTCAGCACCCCCCCCCCCCCTCACCCCCACACCCCCATCCCCCACCCCCCCCTCACCCCCACACCCCCGACCCCCGGTCAGAGCTAAGTGGTTTCAGTTGGAATTTCTTGCTATCTTCTTTATGTCTAACTTCAGGTTCCAGTCAAGTTGTGATTTTTAAGTGTTTTATTTTCACGTGTTCTGTTCCTCCTGGAGGACCCTGGGGTCAAAGCCCTGATGAGGGAGCTGGCCGTCGGTGAATAAGCTTTGCTAACATACGCAGAGAAGCAATTGATGTGTAAGCCCGACTCTCAGCACAGAGATGGGGCTGCCTCTAGGATTGCAGTCAGGTACTTGGCCTTCAGAACCTGATTATGTAACCTCAAGGCCTGTGCTACCTTTTACAGAACGGAGGCTTTGTAAAGTAAGGCGTGTTAGAGCTATGTCACTTCCTTTCTTGAAACTGTCTTAATGTAGGTAGTTAGCACCCTAAGACCTAATGCAAGCCATTTTCTTAGTATGTAATTTGAAGTCTTTAAGTATTTGATACAATATCCTTGAAATATATAATGTGTGTATATTGATTGACAGATGGTGGGCTCCTAATGGTTGGGTTTTTTTTTTTTTTTCTTCTCAATTGGCATTCAAAGTAATGGGCTTTGTGGTGATATTTTCATCAAGTAACATAAAAGCAGAGTGAGGACTGTGGGGTGGGGGCTGAAGAGGAGGGGACACAGTTCTATTTTTATCTTACCCTAGACTGACATGAAATACAAGTGATGTCACAGCCTCCATTTCCTTAATGGCTCAGTTCCCTCTCGGTTTGACCTCTTCATCCTGGAGTGCAGGTGCCAGTTTTTGATGAGCTGGGAGATATTTTCTATTCCTGGAAATGAAGTGCATCAGTGTGGAGGCTAGAAGTTCCTGACAGCCCTGTCACTCCGGAGGGAGCTGACATCAACACAGAACGGCCCTTGCCTGGTCTGAGTGGTAAAAAGCAGTACTGTGCAGATGCTTGTGCAAAAGGGTCCTCAAAGGAAATTTCACCCGATGTCATCTCTGCATCGCTCAAGTGTCACCTCCAGAGCTTAATCAAGGTGTAGGCTTTCAGGGTGTCTCCCTAGAGGTTCCCTTCTTTCCAAGCATAACCCTTTAGTAAGTTGTCATCACGTTAGTGGCTTATTTATCCCCTCCTTGAGTTATGTCTAGGAATACTCCTTCCTAGAAAGCAGCACATCTCTCTCCAAATCTTCAACGGATGGAGGAGACACTTAAAAAACAAAACGCCCCACGCTTCCATCTTTTTCCTCATACCGAGAGCCCGCTCAGTAATTTAAATGACAGTGCCCTGCAATGAGCAAGAAGCTTTCTCGCCATCTGGTGCCTCTGAATTGAAGCAGGTTGTCCAAACACTGGACCAGCTCCCTTATAAGGAGCAAGGTCCCATGTGCATGTCAGCACCCAGATCCCTACCTCCCCAGCAGTCAGAATGTCTGGTGAGAAATAAAACTTTAAAGCCCAACCAAAAATATAATTCCAAGAGTTTTCTATGGGATGGAGGGTTTTCTGTGAAAATTTAACTTAGTTTGGGGTCTCTGGACCCACATATAAGCAAGTATTGTGGGTACTATATTCTCTCTTCCATGAACATGGCCTTCATGAAACAAATCATAGCATTGTTTCACTAAAAAGCAGTTTATATATGTTTAGGCAATTACAAGTGTCAAGAAATGTACACAGCATTGGAAAATGTTCCTAAAATAGTTTTTTGAGAGGAAATAGAATTCTGGAAGTTAACGGGAAGAGACTGTGTCCTGGAGAAGAAGCAGTAGGCAGAAAGGAAGTGTCAGTAGCAAAAGCTTAGAGAGCGGGTACTGTAACTGTTGTGTGAAATGTCAGGTTTACATGTATGTACATACATAGGCACTTACCGGTGTGTACATCCGTGTGTAGAACAAGGTCTTGCTGTGTTAATCAGAAAATGAAGCTTACTAGGATGCAAATTAAATCCATGGTTTGTTTATACAGTTATTTATTTGTTGAGGGACCCACCACGCTGCCACAAAATAGTGTGGGGTTTGGGGAACATCCGTGAAGGAAAAGGACAGCATATTCTTGGAGCTTACAAAGCAGGTCCATAGAATGTAAACAGCACATGCTGTGGAAGAAGGAAGGATGAGAGTGGGAAGGAGTGGGAAGGTAGAAGCCAGGGAGGCTGGATCAGTTGCGGGGTTGGAATGGGAGTGGGCATGGGTGGGGGTGTAGTCAGCAACCTGGCTTTTTTACATGTCCCTGTTCCGGCTTTTCACGGGGCAAAGGGCTCCCTGGTGCCGACTCACCAAATCACTTGGGACTTCACAAACACACGGCCATGGAAGAGCACTTGAGAAGCCTACTTGATTCCTAGAAAGATGGCAGGGGGTCATTGTACCCCCTGTCCTGGGGCTGTGGCATACCTTTCCACCTGGTTTCGTGCTTGGCAGGAATTTGGGGTTTTGATTGTCCCTGAAGATAGCTGGCAATTCACCTAGTCCAGAAAGTAAAGACTGCGTGAAGGAGAAAATAGATGTAGGCGGGCTTGCCTCGCACCATCCCTCACAGTGGATTTGAGTCTGCCCAAAGCCTCAGTTCAGTGATTGCGCTGTCTCCCAGTAACTTCCAGAATATGTGCCTTAGATGTTTGGAATTTTCTTTTAGGCACCTGAGGGTAGGAATGCGGCTCAGATGCCCTCAGAATCTGTCCTGTGATTAGATAACATTGGAGTTTAATAAATATTAAGTATTCTATGTGACTTGGCTGTAGCAGGAATTCACTTTACATAGATAACTCCTGATAACCAGCCTTGGGCAGTTGTGTATGCTTAACATTTATTTTTATAGTTGTCAAGTGCAAGTTCTTAGTCTGCCTTTGAAGAAATGAAAGTATTAGTGAACTTTTTTTTCCCTTTGCATTTTTAAGACAAATATCTGAGTGGTCCTAGTGTACAAAAGGGAGTATTTGGGGGTGTACCTGAATTAAAAGGGAGGGTGTTTGTGAGGTGAAAGAGGGGGTATTTATTGGAGTCTGAAGAGAGAACATGGGCCCTTGATAGCCAGGGCATCCTGAGAACTCAAAGAGCTTACATTTGGAAGCCTTTCAAGATCTGAAGAGACAGGCAGAGGCCAGGTTAGGAAGGGCCCAAGGACTTTGCTGAGGGCTTTGAATTGTAACTCAAAGACGATAGAAAGTCATTGAACAGTTATAAGCAGAAATATGTGGTTAGCGAAAACTAGTCTAGGTAGTTCATGGAACTGGTTGGGGAGGGGGGAGGTTTAACCAAGAGCTGTTGGATTCAGAGGAAGAATCCTGGACAAAAGAATACAGTAGAGCAGTAGTTTCTCAACCTTCTTAATGCTGCGACCCTTTAATTCAGTTCCTCATGTTGTGGTGACCCCCCCAACAAAAACTTATTTTCATTGTTACCTCACAACTGTGATTTTGCTACTGCCATGAGTTGTAATGTATATATCTGTGTTTCCCAATGTTCTTAGGTGACCCCTGCAAAAAGGTCACAACCCACCGGTTTCGAACCACTGCCCTGGGAGCTTGTGGGGAGGTATTGTACGACGCCTAGAGGAGTCAGCCCTGCCTACATTTACATTGCTTAGAGAGCTTTTATAAAATAAGATGTCCATGCTGCGATGAGACCACTCTGTGTACATGGGACTGGATGGTCTTTGGCGTTGGTAGGAAGTTCCCAAGGCCATGCTCCCACCATTGAGGACTGAGAACCACTGCGCCTTCCTACCTTACTGTACTCACTTGTGGACCTGGATGACCCACCCCATGAGCCCCACCCACGAAGCGAAGGTGACTGTTACTAAAGCCCTTGTGTGTACTGCTGGAGCTCCTTGACCTGGTGGAGAGAGCCTGATAAGCTGGCCTTTCTTCCCTTTTGAAGGAATCCATCTCACCCCAAGGGCAGGAATGCCTCTTGGTTTGGATGTGAAAGCCCCGCTTGCCTGCCCAGAGCTGGAGCAACTCTCTGTACACGTGAACCTTTGCACACACATCTGTCTTATCTCAGGACTTCCATGGAATTGGGGAAGGTGCTCGCGTTTCCTTAGCATTCCCCAATTCCTTAGCATTTCTTTGGAGGACCAGATTTGCTGTAGTCTGTGATGGGCATGTTGGGAAAGAAGGAAAGAAATCCCACAGTGAAAGGATTGCAGCCCACTTTGACTGGGCTGTCGCCTGACCTGCTCAGATGGGCCAAGCTCAGCAGCTGCATGGCTGCTGGCTCAGAGAAAGTCAGCGGACTTACGGTAAAGGCACGGTGAGAAGAAGATGGGGGCCATCTGCGCCAGCCAGGAAATGTGTAAATATGGGCTAAGGGTCTCAGTGCTCATTCATCTAGTGTGCAGAACGGCACTGTGAATGACCAACAAGTGCTTCCAAGGAAAACTTCCTGTTTCCTCCTTAACAGATTTGTGTGTTGCTTGCTTAGCAGAGCCCCCCACGTCTGCAAGCTTCATTGTGTTGCCTTTGTGCTTTCAAGTCTGTGGGGGCCTTTCTGTTTTAGAAACAGTATCCTTATTGCTCTCACAACACCACACACCTGCACTCAAGAAGCCCTGGAGCAGGTGGGAGTTCACAATGAGCAGGGTGTGTGTGTGTGTGTGTGTGTGTGTATGTGTGTAGAAGTCAGAGTACAGCTTTCAGACATCGGTTCTCTCCACCACGGGCTCCAGGATCGATCTCAGGTAACCAGACTTGTGTAAGAACACCATTAACCCTGGTTCTTCTTCAGTATCTTAAACTTTTCCCCTTACTGCGTCCTCTCCGCTACACATCACCACCACCATGAGGAAAAGCCCCCTCTATACAAACTAGCACTCTGTGTCCCTGTTTCCTCTCTCATCTGGGACACGGAGCTCGTTTTTTTAAGGAGAGGTGGCTGACTACTTCTGCCACTGCTTGAGTATTTCAGTATTGCTCTTGTGTGTGAAACGTGCCTGTATTAGGAGCAGGATGAGGAAGTGAACTGGTGTGCAGAAGGCTCTGGCTCGTCTTGAGCCCCTCAGATCCACCTGTCTGTGTAGTTTCTATCTACAGGGGTGCCGGGATTTGAACTCAGGCCCTCATGCTGGCAGAGCAAGTCCTCTTACCCACAGAGCCAGCTCCCCAGGATCACACCCTTTGTTTCCTAACCGGGTGGCCCTTGAAAGTGACTGGGTGGCATCAATTTTGGGTTGTAGGAGCACATACCACGTTCTTAAGGATAGGCGTAAATGACTGAGACACAAGCCAGCTGTAGACATCTGGATGTTTCTGGGATTGCGTGGGACCTTAAGTGATTAATGTATGTGAAGAGTTCTCGTAATGTGTGAAGGATTACATTGACAGATGTAAAGATGGTCTAGAAAAATACACTGCCTCTTTCACACCTTTCAGCGCGAAGCCACTTGAACGAGAAGAATCAAGAACATGCTGTAACTGGGTGTCAGAATCTTATAAGCTGGTGCCTGATGAAGCCTGTGTATGTGCACTGGCCTGGTGCCCTGTCTACGTGTGCCCCAAAATGGACGGATACTTAGAATTTCTAGTTACTTGACACTTTTTGAGTGAAATAATAAGAAAGCAAATACTACTTTTTCACTATGTGTTACCCAATGTCCAACAGTCTGTTCTTTGGAAATGTAATCTAAGGGCACGGTAACAGTGAGTTTTTCTGAATGTGTTTCTAAGAGGCCATGAATCTGTGGGGCTGGAGAGATGACAGGGTGGTTTAGAGTGCTTGTTGTTCAGGGGACCTGGGTTCCATTCCCAGCACCCACACAGTGGCTCACAGCTCTCTCTAACTCCAGACCCAGGGACTCCGACACCCTCTTCTGACCTCCCTGTGCACCAAACACATATGGGGTGCACAGACCTACGTGCAGGCAAACACCCATATCCATAAAATAATTTTTTAAAAGCCATAAATTTGTAAGAGAGCAAGGCGGGCGTATTTGAGAGGTATTGGAGGGAAAAGGGAGAGAGGGAAATGATGGAATATAATTTCCAAAAATAATAGAAATAATTAAAAATAAAACAGGTTGTTTAAAACAAGCAGCCTTTTTTCTCTCTGTAGTCATCTTTGGGAGTCAGCAGGGCTACACAGAGGGAAATGATTTTCATAGTCTTTAAAGCAAAATTTTAAGCGTTCATGTTTTTCAGTCTTACTGTACTCTTCTGGAAGCTGTTTTACAGTCTTATTTAAAACTCCCTCAATCCCCATGAAGACAAGACATGGATAGAAAAAAAAAAAAGCATGCTTCCTGGCAAGATGGCTCAGCATGTGCTTGTCCCCAAGCCCGACTGGCAGAGCTCTGTCTCACAACTGCATGGTGGAAAGAGAGAACAGACGTCCACACATTGTCCTCTGATGTCCACCCCTTAGCACACATGCCCACTTGCATACACACAAATACAAAATAATAAATGCAATCATTTTAACTAAAACATGAATACATGAAGACTGTTTGGGCTCAGGTCTTTCACATCTGTGTACCAGTGCGAGCAACATTCCCCTCTGCATTGATACCTCTCTGGCCCTTTTCCCCAGCAAGTCTAGAGTCTTGTGTTTAGTCATACTACTCTCCTCTCTACACTAAAATGACTCAAGCAAGCAGCCTCTGAGATGCTGTTTATTAACAGTGTTATCCTCATTTCAGCTGGGTATTCATTAACTAGCTTGGGAAATCACAGCTTGTCTGCTCCGTGGTCTGCGCAGTAACGATATTCCTACCCGCCTTGATGAATTAACAGTTTTTCATAGTTGCTGTTCTTGAAATGACAAGGAAAAAGCATAAGTTAAAATAAAATAAAATAAAGAAGTTGGAAAGCTTAAAGTTTTAGTGGACAAAAGTGCTGTGGTGTGTGTATTTGTAACAGTGCCCACCAGACTGACATCTGGCTTAATGGAGATGGGAATCTGGGATTGATTAAGCAATGTTGAGACTTCTATAAAGTGAATAGACTTAAATAACCAAGCACTCTAACGGCCTGAAGAAGGTAGGAAGAGGAGTTGAAAGGAATATTCCCTGTGCAAACACAGAAACTAATTAATGTGTCCAGGACCACCACTGTGAGTCAGTTTTAACAGGATTGTAAATACGTGCTTGAGTGAGTTTTAACACAGTGTGTCAGTTGCTCTTGGCCTCTCTGTTTATCAATACTATCTACAAGATGTTTAACCACAGGGAAGGGGAGCCTTTATTAGGCCGTCAGCCTGCCAAGAGGCTGGGATTTAGTGACGTCACACCCTCAGTTTCCTGAGGCAGCCTGGGCCTCTCTCCTGCAGATGAATACCGGCGCTCCTGAAGGCACACTGTCATAGTCTTTGGCTGTTAAAATGCTCGGTCCACAAGCGTCACAAGGGCTATAACTGTGCCCAGTCAAGTTCTACTCTAGGTGTAAGGGTGTATCTGGTGGGTTTGTGTTGAAACGGAAAAGAATAAATCTTGTTAGACCAACTGGGCTTCCAATTAGTTATTCGTGTTGTGTTTTTTGGAAGCGCACGGAGTAACTTACTGCTGGGAGCCCATCTTGGATTTTGTTTGTTTGTTTTGATTTCTGCAACACTGGAAATCAATCCCAGGGCCTTATGCATGGCTAGACCACTAAGTTACAGCACTAGCCCCTTCTGTTTTCTTTACAGAGAAAACATATCATTACGTTCATTTTAAAGAGGTGGAAACATGTATCAAATGTAAGCCATTTGGTATTAAGTGGATTTCCGGTTCCTTTGCCTATCGGTATATATTGGTTGTTTTAATTACTAATTGTTTTATTTATTCGTGATATATTGTCTTTCGGAAGTTGTACATTACTTGTCTGGTCAAATCAGTTTCTTAATGCAGGAAAGCTAACAAATGGAGGGCTAATGTGGCTAACAAATCTGTCTTCTGTTTGTCTCTAGAAATCGAAGCGAAGGAAGCTTGCGACTGGCTGCGGGTAACTGGATTTCCCCAGTATGCACAGCTTTATGAAGGTGAGGCCAGAGTACCGTCCTGGTTTAAGTTGGCATTGTCCTAACGCCGACTTCACAGATCCGGGAGTTATTTGGAGACCTTCTGTTACTTAATTAAATATCTCATTTTTAAAAAAATGGCATAAGTGCCCAAGACTCGCACCATTCAAAACAAAAGAGAAAACAGAACCTTGGCAATAACGGAATTGTCTCGTCCCTCTGCAAAGAGTAACCCGTGACCCCCCAAACACTTACGGGCTTTTGTGTTCTCATTTTCTGTAATTTTATGGAAGTTTTTGAAAGGCATACTGTGTGTAAAGTCTAGCTGTGGTGCACGTTTTTCCCATAGCACATGCCCTCGCTTTCCCCGACACACCAAAATAGAAAGGGGGAAATTAAAGTTAAAAAGGTCACTGTGCTAGTTTGCTTTCTCTGCCGCTGTGATAAGCAATATAACCAAAAGCACCTTGCAGAGTGAAAGGTTTATTTCATCTTGACAGCTCACCCCATCACCAAGAGAAAGTCAGGGCAGGAACCTGAAGGGAGGAGCTGAAGCAGAAGCCATGGAGGAATGCTGCTTACTACTTGCTTTCTTCTAGTACCCAGGAGCCCCTGCCTGAGGGCGGCCCCGCCCACAGTGGGCTGGACCCTCCCAAATCAATCATCCATCAAGAAAATGCAGCACAGACTTGCCTACAGGCCAATCTGATAGAGAGGCTTCTTCTCAGTTGTTGTTCTCTGTTCCTACAGGACCCTGGCTTGTGTCCAGTTGACTGGATGCTAGGGACAGAGAAAGGGCCGTCTTGTCTCTCTCATTCCCTGAGTCTCTGGTTCCATAAGCTGATACCCAGTGCTCTGCTTCCACTGAGATGAATTAGCTGCTCATTTAAATGAGAGACTCATTATCTGTATATAAAATTATTTTAGAATGATCACAGCTTTGAAAGAGTATACTCCATTTTATAAACAACTTCCCTTCTTTTTTTTTAAGATTTAAAGTTTATTATTTTTATTTGTTTAATTTTTTTAATACAGTGTATTTTAATTGTTTTCCCCTTTAGCAGCTCCTCCCAGATCCTCCCCCCCCCTCTCTCTCTCCCCCTCTCCAACTGAACTCTGACTCCTCTACTGCAGGGTTCCTTGGGTCCTGAGGGGAAGGATGTTGATGTCAGGGCAGGAACTCAAGCAGCGCGATCCTGGAGGGAGAAACTCTCACCCATTTAGGGCTGAGTGTGGCTGAGTGTTGCAAGGTCTCTCATCTCTGCATAGTGTCTGAGTGTAGGCCTCTGTATTTGTTCACATCTGCTGCAGGAGGAGGCTTCTCTGGGGATGGCTGAGCAAGGTGCTGATCTATGAGTATAGCAGTGTCTTTAGAAGTCCTTTTATTGCTACAGGGTTGTTTGTTTTGGTTTGTTTGTTTGTTTTCGGATCAGTATGTGATTTTACCCAAGGTCCCTCTCTAGTCTCAGATTCTTGCACACCTAAGCACTGGTCAGGTATGGGTTCCATTTCATGGAGTGGGTCCTAAGTCAAATCAGATCTTGGTTGGTTGGTGACTCCCACAAGCCGTGTGCCACCGTTGCCCTAGCATATCTTGCAGGCAGGACACTCGTGTAGATCGAAGGGTTTGTGGCTGGGTTAGCTTTTCCCTTTCCTATACCAAAGGCCCCTATACATGGCCCCTTCCTATACCAAAGACACTAGAATGTAGGGGTGAAGGCTCTCATCTTGTAGATTAAGTTTCAAATAAAGCGAGGTGTGGAGTGATTCCTAACCTTAATTACATAATCTTTCCGGTAGCACTCAGTGATTATTTACTTTTACGTTCTGAGACGGCTTACTGACCCTCAACTTCACAGTGTATATGCAGTTTCTTACCGTTCTTTTAGTTTGATTTTTGATGCAATGCTTAAATGTTTAACGCTTTAACGCGGTGGCTTTGCTTCGCTTCAGACAGAACCTGTGACCTCTTGCAGGGCTTTGGAGGAGGAAGCAGGACAAGCACCTGTTGCTTTCTAGTTTACAGCTCTTTGGAGCTAGGGAAAGCTAATTGGATTGGCAGTGGCTGGGCTTTTGTTTTCCTCTTTAAGATTCAATTTCCTTCAATTATGTCCTTTGGGGGTGTGGATTCGTTGCTGGGTGGCACCTTCTTGTACCTGTTGGTTTTGGTAAATCCCATTCCTAGCCCCTTCTTAAAGTCTGCAAATGCAGGCTCCATTCTCCTCCTGGTTGATATCCCACCCCCACCTCCCACCTGTCCAAGTCCTGTGAAAGCATAGGCTGACTCTGGGGTGGCCTGTGCCATGTTCTGGGCAGCCATTTCCCACCACATCCTGCCCCTGTGCCAGGTGAACAGGACACGCACAGCGGGTGGCATGGCAACCCACAGACCCCCTCATCTTCCCTATTAGCACCATTTGGTGTCTGCCTGTTTTCACTTCCTTCCTCTAAACCCAAGCTGGAAGGTGGGTTCAGACCACTTCTACCCATCAGGTAAACCCATCATCTTTCAAAAACCAGTTCCTTCAATAAACAATCTAGGCAAATAAGAAGAAAAAAAAATTGATTAAATTCTTGCATTCCTCCCAGTTATTCATTACTGGATTTAAAAAAAAAAAAAAACGGAATTATTGTTCATTTGGATTAGAAAAGTGACAGCATGATTGCTTTTTCACATATGCCCAACAGGCAAGGAAGTAATACTTTACATTTACATTCATAGGTTTTGTGTTATATACTATCTAAGAAATATATTGTCTGGTCGTGGCTTGTTTAATAACGTCTGAATCCCTAAGGGGCAGGCCCTATGGCCTGGGTTCTGTTTAGTACTTTGCATTCACATTCACTGTTAGCCTCCTCTGAGCAGTCACCATGACAGTGTCACTAGCCGTCCCTCTGTTTACCGATGAAGACGTGTAAGCTTGGAATACGAAATTTCATACATATCTTCATTGGCCATTGAGGTTTAACTGTGCCCTGGGTCTGCATGTATTATCAGGGTAAGAGTACTCCAACCCTTGCCTCCAGAAAAAAGAAAAAAAACAAAACAAAACAAAAAAAAACCAGCAGATGGTAAACTAATACCAAGACAGCTTTAAAAGATGCTGTAAATGTTATCCTTAGAAAACGGATGCCTTAGAAATGAGGAATCCTGTACCAATCTGTAAAACCAGCGGTTGTAAGTTAGGAACAGTGAAGTCAACTCAGAAACACAACCAGGGTGTGACTAGTTAGCCAAAGCTCCCAACCCTGGTCATGTCTATCCCAGCCATGCATTTTCTACTTTGACTACCAAGGGAATTGTATGGAGGAGAAGGGGGGATGGGATGATGGACCCACAAAGAAGCACAGAGTTGGGATACTGTGTGTGCCTTCTGCTAGGGAGGCCATTTATATCAACATTCATAGCTGGCCTGCATTACCCAGTGGAATTTCTAACCTCTTGTCATCATTCCTGGTAGGCTTTCTCCTCTCTGCTCTGTGGGATGCATTTATCCACAAGGTTTCACTGTAATTATGGCTGGTCTGAAACCTCTAGGTATACCATGCTGGCCTGAAATTCACAGAGATCTGCCTGCCTCTGCTGTGATTAAAGGCATGTGCCATCACATCACGTCTGGTAATTGAAGGGATTTTTATTTCTAACTCCTGAACCCAAGAAGCATATTCATCTTTTTTTCCATTTCCGGTTGACACATAGTAATTGTATGTATGTGTAAAGCATGGCGTGCCATTATATTACATGTTCTGTAATGTGTAGTAATCAGAACAGGGTAATCGGCATTGCTGTCTCAAATATTTATTGCTCCTTGTCTGGGGGGGGCGGGTGAGGGGGACATTCATAATCCTGTCTACTAGCCATTTTGAAAAAATACCGTCGCGGTCACTCATAGGTGTCTTAGTAACACCATAGCTTGGGTCACAATTCCTCCAAGCCAACGCCCCATCTGCACCTTGTAAGCAGCCTCTCTCCATCCCTCCCCATCCTTCTCCCTGTCATCCCCACATTCCTAGACTTGTAACCACTGGTCCATCCTCTCTCCAGGCAGTTGAGAGAGGTTCTTCCTGCTTTCAGTCTGATGCAAGCGGTGGGTGCATTGTTCTGAGAGCGCTGGGCTCTGACAGATTTAGGGGCTCGGACACTATTGTTTTACGGTAACTGTATAGTCAGCCCTTTGTTTTACTGGGAGTTAACCCTTGGGTCGCCACATGGAAGGGCTAGTCTTTGTTTCAAAACAGCATATCTTGAATTCTCTGCTGTGTATCCTATCATGTAAATGGACCGGTCCCTCCAGCTGCTCAGCTGCCATTGTTCCCTGAATCTCTCCTGGCCCCATTCTGGTTTTTTTTTTTTTTGTTTTTTTTTTTTTTGCTTTTGTTTTTCCTGTGGCCCCCCCTCCCTGATGTCCTGTGAGCAAAGACTTTTTTTTTTTTTTTTTTTTTTTAATCCCATGGTAAAGGAGACTTCTTACTGGATTCATTGTGGCTTAAATTATATGTAACTCAGAGCAGGCCTTAGTTTGAAGGTAGAAAGTGTTTTGAACCACTTCTGCCACAGAGGAACACCTTGGAGTTTCCGAACTACTTTAGAACTGGCTTAAACCACCCATGGTATTGTTGCATGCGCCCACATAGCCTGCCAGGGAATGAGGCGCCATGTGAACCATAGATACTCAGCACGTTGCCAAAAGAGGCTAACCTGACAAGACTCTATCTCAAATGTGCCTGTTTTAATTCTCCCTACAGATCTCCTGTTCCCTATTGATATTTCTCTGGTCAAGAGAGAACATGACTTCTTGGACAGAGATGCCATTGAGGCTCTATGCAGGTAAGCGGACATTTTCCTTTCTCTTAAAAACATAGTACTTTAATCTGGGCACTCAGCAGGCAGAGGCAGTCCAATCTCTCAGGGGTCAAAGCTGCCGCTGTACTGAGTGGAATGGGACATTCAAAGAGGCAGGGCTTAGGAGAGCCGTTCAGGGTTGTCATCTGAATCCCAAGGAGGCTCCTCAGAAGCCCCAGCTGCCCCAGGTAGAGTGATGACAGGATTAAATAGGCTGTCAACTCGCCGAGCACAGTCTTTAATGTGGCCATAAACGGGCACTGACAACGTGAACTGTGAATAAAGCTGTCAGAGGTCCTCTTCAGGGAGCTGCCTGCTCTCCAGGCTGAGAAGCAGCTTGTGGGATTTACGGAAGTGAAAGACATAAAACCTGAGGCTACCAGGGCCTTGGATAATCCTTTCAAACCCTGGATGACATTTTTATTTGTCTCGCATTATTCATCCCTAGTAATTTTCCTCGAAACCCTTGAAAAGCCTTCATAGCCAGGTTCTGAGGAGGAGAATAGGCATAGACAGAATTCACATGTTGATTGGATTCTAAAGTTAAAATCGGTTCTCTTTCGGTGACTCCTAAAAGGCCTTAAATTGTGTGTGTGCGTCTGTGTCTGTGTGTACACACCTGTGTGCATACTTGGTGAGGTCAGTGTCCAGTGTCCTCCTCCCGTGTCCTGTGCCTCATTTTCTGAGGGTAGGTCTCTTATTGAACCCAGAGCTCACCAATCCAGCTAGGCAGGCAAGCCAATGGGCTCCAATGCCATGATGCCTGGCTTTTACCTGGATGCAGGAAACCCCAAACCCAGGCGCTCGTGTTTGCTATGGCTGGGCTCTATCCAGTCCCTAATTTCAGTGTCTGTTTTAAATGGGGAAAACATCTTAAGGTGAAATGATATCTGGTATTTCTTTTCCTATATAGGTACAGAACACAGTAACAGCTGTGTGTCTGTCTGTCTTCTTCTTCTTCTTCTTCTTCTTCTTCTTCTTCTTCTTCTTCTTCTTCTTCTCCTCCTCCTCCTCCTCCTCCTCCTCCTCCTCCTCCTCCTCCTCCTTCTTCTTCTTCTTCTTCTTTTCTCTCTCTCTGTCTCTCTCTCTGTCTCTCTCTCTCTCTCTCTCTCTCTCTCTCTCTCTCTCTCTCTCATATAATGTTGTTTAAAGCAGCCAGCTTGAGTAGTATGGTTTGGGGGAAAGGTTGATTCTATGCTTAGAGAATATGGAAAAGGCTAGATTTTGTAGTTTATGAAAGAAAGAAAAGAGCCATATTTACCCCCCAGAAACAGTATGCAGCTTTAATCATAAGTGTCCAGAGCATGCAGACCTTTTTCTGGGAAAAGTGAATTTGTGTCCTGGAGTATGTAATACCATCACTATGTCATCTGGAATGAAAAATGTCACCAGTTGAGTTTGGAGAGGGAGAGAAGTCAGCATCTGGAATTTGCACTGCCCAGGCCGACATTGTGAAGATGTTTTCCTCCTTAGCTGGATGGTAGAATTAATTTATTCTCCAATCATCACTGATGCTCATCCATATGAATGAGGTCACTCAGAAAAGGCATCTTAGGAAATACTTGAGCTTTGTGTCACATCACCCATTTCACACATGTTAAGCCACTTAGGGAGTCAGCCTTCTGAACTACATCAACAGCTCAGGAATGTCTGGGTCAGAAAAATACCATTGCAGTATTTCAGCCCAAAGAGTTATGATTAAATTCTTGAAGAATTTTTTTTTTAAGGATTTTTCTTGAATGTCAGTTCGAAATCAACTTCTTCCTTTTTCAAAGGAAAAACGCACGTCTAAAGTTTGATTTACACCGACTCTAAATACCACCTAAGAGAAGCCACCTCCCACACTCTCACAGAGGAGACTAGATCTGAGCAAAAAAGGGCCTGAAGGAAACTGGTCCTTTATCTGTGTTCAAACTTGGCCGTGTATTCTGGGTCAGCTTCAGTTTCCCCTTATATGTATAGACTAACACATTCTGTATAGGTTAGGTGTGATAGTGGAAAAAAGGAAATCATCAAACCCAGTTTAGAGGATGTACACAAAAGCCCAGGCTTGAGCTTACTCTTTTTAAAGGAAATTCTTATTCACCATGTAATAAATGTACACTGCCATCTCAGCCCTGAGGAGACAGGGTGGGGGGAAAAGGGAATTCAAAGCCAGTCTGGACTAAGCAAGATCTTGCCTCCAAAAATCACTTTCTAATTAAAAGGGAGAGATTATTCAGGACCCATAGTAATAGTCATCACAATTTTGGGTCATGGAAAGCTCTTAGGACCCTTGTCCTAATATTAATGGCAGTGACTTTGACCTCAGAGAGGGAAACAGAGGGGAGGTGTAGGCAGATTTCAAGAGCCCAACACCCCCACCCACCCCCAATGCTTTACGTTTTCTGACATTCACTTTATTATCTACGCCTGCTGCAAAGACTTCCTCTGCCTATGGAATTCCAGGGCCATCGGATGACAGAGCTGTGGTGTGTTTGCAAATATCTGCTCTTGGCTTGTGATGTTGTGTGTAGACAGACTTTTGTGGACGTCCCTCCTTCCCCCGCTTGAACATTTAAGCAGATGAGTTGTAGAGGCTCAGTTGGAGGCATCATGTGTTTCCTCTTATGCAGTGTTCTCCCATGGAGTGGGCCACATTCTGTCTGCAGTCACACTAGCTTTCTACGTGGATAGAAAATACCCACATTCCTGTATTTGCAAGTCATACAACAGTTGTGATAAAAAGCTAAAGGGAGCTGATTTCTTTTAATATTTTTTTTAATCAGGGCAGAAGACTCTTTGATATAAAAGCAGGTATCAGATGAGTTTGAACCGTGGTACTGTCAAAATATAAAGTTGAATAATGGCCAGAAATCACAATTATGAGACTAGTGGGCTACCCAGCTTTTTTTTTTTTCCGAGACAGGGTTTCTCTGTGTAGACCTTAGCTGTCCTAGAACTTGCTCTGTAGACCAGGCTGGCCTTGAACTCACTGAGATCCGCCTGCCTCTGCCTCCCAAGGGCTGGGAACAAAGGCGTGTGCCACCTCGGCCAGGCTTACCCAGCTTACTTCAAGTGTTATTCTAAGAGAGCCATGGACTTGTTCCCTTGAAGAGACTGGCTTTTCCGTCAGTCTTGCTAGCTTCAATAATAATGTAAACCCATTGAGGAAGCTGTGATCATGAGCAAGTTCTACTCAGGACCGGAGGAGTGCTCAGTGTCTCTCGAAGCACATACTGATCCCAGCAGTGAGTGGTGGGTGCTGGGATGCCTCTGTCTTCCTGTGGCTTCAGGAATTAAAACTGACTCCTTCTACCCACACGGGAAAGCAATGTGAACATCAGCTAGTAGTTGTCAAATGAAAAGGATAACCACGCTGTCTGTCCCTGTCCTCTTCAGTATGGACTTTGTCCCCAAACTACCCATGACATGTCATAGCTTTGACATGTCAGAGGCATTCTGACCATGTTACTCTTTTCATTCAGCTTAACATGAAGCAAGTAATTGGGTGAGGCGGTGAGAGGGGATTCTGGGAGCAGGATCTTGCTGTGTAGCCCAGGCTGGGCTAGAACTCAACAATCCTCCTGCCTCAGCCTCCCACGTGCTAGGATGACACTCAGCAACAAATAATTTGAACATATTTTGTATAATTCCAAGAAAATCTGTAAGAATTGGCAGAATTTTTGTCTGGTCCTTTGTTTCCTTAACCTTTCTTCTGCTTTTTATTTCAAATGCCAGGAGGCCCAGATCTCTACCTCTGTCCTTTTATCTACATGCCTACAGCTCCGAGCAGCAAAACTCTCGAACCTTTGATAGTCCGCCGTTGGCTCCCTCTGTCTTTAGAACAGACACAAGTTACCCAGGAGATAAGACCCACACATTCCTTTGGAGCCAGGCCCTGGGCAGTGGCGGGGATATGAATGCCCGAGGCTACAGATGGTTATTGACAGCAGTATTTCAGCCGCTTACTTGAACGATGCTCCTTCAGATCTTCTTGGCTTCTTCCATTCTTTCTACTGTCATTAATACTTGTTTCAGAACCAAGTATAGAAGATGCTGTGTTTGGGCACAAAAACTGCGTGTTTTAATCCTGGGTCCTTGAACAAAATTCCTGAGCTCTCTAAAAGCCCCTTTTCATCCCTTACAAAGATTAGTCATGATATCTGTTCTAAAAGATTGTCAAAGGGCTAAGATTGAGCCAGTGCATTAGAAGTGTCCAGCACAGTGCTTCACCCAGGTGGCAGGTCACCTGGCCAGAACCTTTTTTTTTTTAATTCTTAATTGACATAGCATGTCTGTAGTGTCTGTGTGGTAGCATGTGTTGTTTCAATACTCATATGTAAGGTATGACCAAGTCATGGGAATTAACATATCTACCACCTTGTACTATTATCATTTCTTGAGAATATTCTAGTTAGCCATTCTAAAATTTAAAAAAATTTAATGTTGACTAAATTTGACCATATTATGTCAAATCCTCCTGTCTCTGTGCTGCGTTAGCTACCTGCCTATTTGGGACTCACTGTCCCTTGCCAGCTTCTGGTGACCACTCTTGTGTTCTCTTCTGTTTTGGGGGGGTTTTTTGGTTTGTTTGGTTGGTTGGTTTTGTTTTTCAAAACAGGGTTTCTCTGTGTAGCTTTGCGCCTTTCCTGGAACTCATTCTGTAGCCCAGGCTGGCCTCAAACTCACAGAGATCCACCTACCTCTGCCTCCCGAGTGCTGGGATTAAAGGCGTGCGCCACCACTGCCTGGCTTCTTGTGTTCTCTTCTGTGAGATGAGTTTCTTCTCTGGCTAGAGCTACTGCCTTATGTCCCTATTGACCCTCCGTATAGAGGTAGACAGGCCCTCCTCGTAAACCTTCTTTGTATATCCTGGGGAATGCAGGCTGGTGAGGGGAAATAAATGAAAACCACAGAAACCCTGAAAGTAACATTGGCCTTCAAGAATGCAATGTCATTAGTTTGGTGCTACCAACATAAAAAGATAAACTTGACCTTTATCAAACCAACCTCTGGGTCTTTTTGTTTGGCTCAGATCTGGAGTTTTGTGAAGTTGCTCCGCCCCACCCCCACCCCCACCCCCATATGCCTCCACGCCTAGTAAATTTGGGTATAAACATCAGTCAACCATTAAAGCCCAAATGGAGTCAAGTGGAGATTTGATTACAGGTTTGATTAATGAAACCCAGACTAAGACTAACTGTAACCATTCCTCATTCTTAAAGCCTTGAAAAGATTGGGGGGGGGGGGCTGAAAATAGTGGGCGTGTCCTTTAACTGATGCCCTTTAGAGGGGGACCCTACACCCGGCCATGAGTCTGCAGTGTTTCTTGGCTGTTATCCTCCCTTCCCATCCATGGAGAGAGTTTTCTGAACATTGGTGCTCTGCTTTCTCCCTGTTTATCCTATAAACAGGCTTCCACATAATCTGTGGAGTCAAAGGCAGCCTTATCAGCCTGCAGACATACTGCCTATCCTGGTGCCTCCAGGTTGTCAGACAAGTTACCAGAGCAGGATGGGGGAGATAAAGCCGGAGGAGTGTACAGGATCAGTTTGAAGTGGAGGGAATTAAGTACTCTTAGTCTATGAAAACGTAAGGATGCAGCTTGAGAAAGAAATAGAAGACCGATAGGGAGATTCATGAGGTTTAGGAGGTAGCAAGCAGACACCTTTAAAAAGGATCATTTGAGGAAGGCTTGGTGATGGTCATCTGGAAGATGTTAGGAAGAACCAAGGCCTGGAGCGCTGTTACTCACACACTCTACATGATTGTTTCGGGTGCTTTTTTTTTTTTTTCCTGTGACTATTTACGTATTTTATTTTTAATAAAGTAGATTGATTGATTGATTTCTATTGTGCTAAGGATTGAACCTGAAGCCTTGTGTGTGCTAGGCAAGTCCTCTATCACTGAGCTACACTGCCACCCCTGTCTCTCTAATGTTAAATGGATGTTCCTGTCAAGGGGGCGGAGTGTTCAGAGCTACAGTTTGACTCCTGTTCCAAAGAATGCGATCTGAGTGCCTGTTTGAACCAGTGAGGTTTTGGTACCTGGGGCTGTAGTGTACAGATTTTAACAATAATCCCTTGTGCTGTGGCTGTTGGTACGGCACACGTTCTCTGCTGAAAGAAAACCGTATAAAAAGCATTGAGCATGAAAGAGGGTTGGAGCTTCCTCTCTATAATAAACTAGAGCTATAAAATGACCTTCTGAGATGGTTGTTTGTTGGAGATGACTAAGGCCTGTCGTCCTTTTTAATCCTTGTTTGGTGTGAGATGGGACATGCTGACCATTTGACCAACAGCCTCCCTCGGTTCCTTAACCACACTGTCTGTATCTTCCCCTCAAGCAGACATCATTCATCTGCAGTAGGCCATCTACTCAAGTGCAGGAAATAGAAAGCCACCTCTAAGTTACATTTTTTGAGACTAGAACTCACTAGCTAGACCGAGCTGGCCTCAAACTCAAGAGATTCATATGCCTCTGGCTCCTAGGTACTGAGGTTAAAGGTGTACGCTACCGGGCCAGGACTAAATTACTCATTTTATAACAGAAGTTTACCATACTTGCCTAAATTAGAAATGCGTTCAGGCAAGCTCATTACACATGTGGATTGTTTAGAAGAAACGTTTGCCTGCCCATTAGTGGCTTCCTTTCTTTGCTGATGTCCTCTCTCTCTCTGCTCTGTAGGCGACTAAATACTTTAAACAAGTGCGCAGTAATGAAGCTGGAGATCAGTCCTCACCGGAAGCGAGTGAGTACCCAAATTACATAACAGGGTGGGGTAACAAGCAAGCAAGCCCAACTAGGACTGTGTGCATCCTAAATGCTAAAACCCATATTTGCAGTCAGATTATGCTTTGGACCTAAAGGAAATCATCTGTTACATTTCCTGATGAACTCAGCGGGTGCCATGTGGTTAAAAACACGAAGCCTATTGAATCGCAGAGGAATGTCGTATCGCTCCCTAGAGGAAATAAAGCTAACATTCTTGAGGAGCTCTTCCTGCTTCCCAGATGGAACAGTAGTTCCATCTCAAAGCTGTCAAGATGAAAGCAAAGGCTGTCTGGGGGGGTACTATAGAATAGTAGGAGCTTTGGTGTGGGGGCGGGGAGAAAGAGGCCAGGGCAGGAAGTCCCACATACTCTGTCAGTGGTGATGTGTACTGAATTGTTTTTTTCTTCTGGGTAAGAGCTGTAGGACCTTGGGAAAGGGTGAGGCAGTGTTAGTATCGTCACAAAGGAGGGTAAACAACGACAGTCTGCCCACAGAACTTAGTCCTGACTGTTGAGAGTATAAATTAATTATCCGGCAGTCCCTGACATGAAAAAAAAAATTGCTTTCTTGGGGAGTTAAACCTTGTAAATAAATGATCTGGAACCTCAGTCCCCACTGAGCTGGGCGGAGAGTCTCCACGTGAGTGTGGGAGGCTGCCTACTCGGTGTCTTAGCAAACTGGGTCTTGATACTTTCACACCAGTGGCAAGGATAGCCAGCGTGCAGAGTTGGGTCCTTGAATTTCCCTTCTGAAAGGCAATCGGGTGGGACATTCCCGATTCCTGCGCATAAGGCAAGCATAATCAGCAGCCATGTTCCCTGATGTTTACAAATACCCCATACGGGTGGCACTCGCTGGGCATTCTTGAAGGCCTGTTAAGTTGCCTGGAGCATGTCTAACTTTGAAACTGCCCAGGACCCTTGTAACATTAACTGTGGTCAGGCAGTGGGGGAGCAGTCCCAGTAAGAGAGGCACAGGGTTGGGTTGCCACGTGATGGCTCACCATGTAGGAGATGTCTTCACTTTTTTTTTTTTTTTTTTTTTTTGGCTACCTAGAGCCTTCACCTGTTATTCTACTAACTGTTTGAAAGTGGCTTTTTTTTTTTTAATAGCACAAGAGAATATAAACACATTCTGTCAACAGGCAGCTAAGCTGGAGACAGTCCAGAGGGGGGTACCACTGCCATTGACTCCATTCCAGTTCAGAATATTTTGCATGCTTGGAATTTTCGCCAATCTCAGAGGTCCCCTTTGTGAGCAATTAATGAACAGCCTAAAAACTCGGATTTTCAATAAAATAACTCATTTAGCTGGCAACACTTGGTCAGACTTTCTGTTAAAGTCTTTATATCTGGGCCAGTAAAATGACAGTGAGCTGAAGGTGCCTGCTGCCAAGCATGACAACTGAGTTCTGTACACAGGACCTACATGGTCGAAGGAGAAAACTCATTCTGACCCATGGTCTTCTGAACATGGTACAAACACCCATAGACCTCCCTATATACATCCATACACATACACCCGTACATATCCCCACACACATACATGCAAACACATTCTCTAAATAAAATACAGTATTGATAAAGTCTTCAAGTTTGTTACTTTGTTACTTAAAAATAGTATGAAAGAAGTGAGTAACAGTGACTGGGAGTATCCTTTTGGTCTGTGGGGTCCTGCCCTTTGCCATCGGTTTGGCCTGGCACATACATGGCTTCCTTTTGTCTTTGCAGAGTGAGGATTCGGATGAAGATGAGCCTTGTGCAATCAGTGGCAAGTGGACTTTCCAGAGGGACAGCAAGAGGTGGTCCCGCCTTGAGGAGTTTGATGTCTTCTCTCCAAAGCAGGAGCCAATCCCTGGGTCCCCAGACGACTCTCGCTTGCAGAGCGCCACGAGCCACGAAAGCATGCTGACGGACCTCAGTGAGCGCCAGGAGGTGTCCTCTGTCCGAAGCCTCAGCAGCACCAGCAGTGTCCCCACCCACGTACCCCACAGTGGGGATGCAGTGACACCCCGAACGAATTCCGTCATCAGCGTCTGCTCCTCCTCCGGCCACGGCCCCTTTGTAGGCAATGATGACTCCTTCTCCAGCCTGCCTTCCCCCAAGGAACTGTCCAGCTTCAGCTTTAGCATGAAAGGCCATGAGAAACACACCAAGTCTAAGACGCGGAGCCTGCTGAAACGGATGGAGAGCTTGAAGCTCAAGGGCTCCCACCACGGCAAGCACAAGACGCCTTCCAAGCTGGGCTTGATCATCAGTGCGCCCATTCTGCAGGAGGGCATGGATGAGGAGAAGCTGAAGCAGCTGAACTGCGTGGAGATCTCGGCCCTCAATGGCAACCACATCAACGTGCCCATGGTACGAAAAAGGAGCGTGTCCAACTCCACACAGACCAGCAGCAGCAGCAGCCAATCAGAGACCAGCAGTGCGGTCAGCACACCGAGCCCGGTCACCAGGACACGGAGCCTCAGCACCTGTAACAAGCGGGTGGGCATGTATCTAGAGGGCTTCGACCCTTTCAATCAGTCCACCTTGAATAACGTGACGGAGCGGAACTATAAGAACCGCGAGAGCTACCCAGAGGACACGGTGTTCTACATTCCCGAAGATCACAAGCCCGGCACCTTCCCCAAGGCCCTCTCCAATGGCAGTTTCTGCCCCTCGGGAAACAGTTCCGTGAACTGGAGGACTGGAAGCTTCCACGGCCCCGGCCACCTCAGCCTAAGGAGGGAAAACAGCAGCGACAGCCCTAAGGAACTAAAGAGGCGCAATTCCTCCAGCTCGGTGAGTAGCCGCCTAAGCATCTACGACAACGTGCCGGGCTCCATCCTGTATTCCAGCTCGGGGGACCTGGCCGACCTGGAGAACGAGGACATCTTCCCTGAGCTGGATGACATTCTCTACCACGTGAAGGGGATGCAGAGGATAGTCAACCAGTGGTCGGAAAAGTTTTCCGATGAGGGAGACTCGGACTCAGCCCTGGACTCTGTGTCTCCTTGCCCGTCGTCTCCAAAGCAGATACACTTGGACGTGGACCATGACCGAAGGACACCCAGCGACCTGGACAGCACGGGCAACTCCCTCAATGAGCCTGAAGAGCCCACTGACATCCCAGAGAGAAGGGACTCTGGGGTGGGGGCGTCCCTGACCAGGTGCAAGAGGTAAGGGCCTTACTGCTCCAGACCAAGGTGGGGGTCAGGAATGGCCCGCTTGGTGGGAAGAAGCCACAGCCATGTAATGTCCAACCAGCCGACCCCAGCAATCCAAAAGAAAGGGGATATTGGGTACTAGGTGTGGACCTTTAGTCAAGAACGTTGAAAACGTGGAGGATGGTGGTGTTTGCACAAGGTGATCAGGCTTTTACGCCACCAAGGTGTACCCATAGACAGGATTAAAGTGATAACGTGCATGTACAGTCAGCCCTCCTGCCGTTCCAAGTCTTCAGACTCTGCCAGGGCCAGATGAGAAATACTCAGGGGCGAAACTGCCTTGTCATTATTCCCTAAGTAATACAGAATAACGGGGTTGGGAATTTAGCTCAGTGGTAGAGTGCTTGCCTAGCAATCGCAATGCCCTGGGTTCAGTCCTCAGCTCTGAAAAAAAAGACAAAATAACAAAAAGATTTCTCTAAATCTTAATTTAGCCTTTAATCCCAGCACTTGGGAGGCAGAGCCAGGAGGATCTCTGTGAGTTTGAGGCCAGCCTGGGCTACAGAGTGAGTTCCAGGACAGGCTCCAAAGCTATAGAGAAACCCTGTCTCGAAAAATCGAAAAATCGAAAAACCAAAAAAAAAAAAAAAAAAAAAAAAAAGATACAGAATAGCAGTGAACCCCTAACAGGCCATTATAAACAATCCAGAGATGATTTAAACTAAATGGGAAGGTGCCCCCAATGTGCATAGATGCTACACATCTTCTGTAAGAGACCTGAGCGTGCTGAGTCCGAAGTCTCCGAGGAGGCTCTGGAACGAACCTTCTGTGGCTCTGTCGGAAGGGCTGTTGGTTTTCCTGGAGAGGAGCGTCCGTCCTCTTGGTTCCTGAGGTGCCAGGGAGCCCCTGTCTCCTTCCCTCCAGAGAAGTGTCTTGTCTCACCCTCGCCCTGTTCTCTTGCAGGCACAGGCTGAGATGGCACAGCTTCCAGAGCTCTCACCGGCCGAGCCTAAACTCTGTATCTCTGCAGATCAACTGTCAGTCTGTGGCCCAGATGAACCTGCTGCAGAAATACTCACTCCTGAAACTGACGGCCCTGCTGGAAAAATACACGCCTTCCAACAAGCATGGTTTCAGCTGGTAAGAGAATAAACTATGTCATCGGCTGGAACGGCACATGAGGCTATGCACTCCCAGAGGCCGCCCCAACACTGAGTGTATGAGTTCTTCATCACATATCTCCAATCCATCATCCTGAGGCAGTCTGTCCCCATACCCTTGAGGCTGTGTTTTCAATACTAGATAAAGCGCATGGAGTTTCAGGGAATTAACTGCTGCGGGACTGCTTGGTTGTGTTTTCAGCCCTTTGCATGAAAGATTGCATCCCTCTCACATCATAGAGCACAGGTACCTTCTTTCCAGGTGCAGAAATAACCCACATTAGGCAAATGCATTATCAAATCATGTTCTTGAGAGGAAGGAAGGAGAATGGTGACATGGGGCATAGTTGGCAGTATCAGTGCCTGTTTCTAGAAACTTCTGTTAGCGGTGTTGGGGATTGAACTCGGGCCTTCAGGCACACTGAGCACACACTCCATCTCTCAGATGGTCATTTTTGAATGAATGTTTGGAGCATGGCTCAAAAATCTACCTGTGCTAAAGAGTTTAGGTTGTTTTGTTTTGTTTTGTTGTTTATTTGGGGGAGGGGGCTCTCTGGCAAAAATTTTCAGGGAGTAATAAATTTAATTAACGGTACTAAATCTTAGATACATACTATTTTTTGTTTGGCATTCTCTCTCTCTCTCTCTTTCTTTCTCTCTCTCTCTCTCTCTCTTTCTCCGTTTCTCTCTGGTATTCTGAGACAGAGTCTGTCTTATTTTGTAGCTCTGGCTGTCCTGGAACTCACTCTGTAGACCAGCCTGGCCTCGAACTCACAGAGATTCATGTACCTCTTGCCTCTCAAGTGCTAGGATTAAAGCCACGTGCCACCATGCCCCACCACAAACAAATATATGTGAAAACTTGAGAGAATTATTAGATGAACCCTTCATAATGTTGAAAAATCCAGCCTTGAGTGTGGACTATAAGACGTGGACAGTCGGGGATGCGTTGTGGATGCAGCATAAACTGTGTACATACTGATTTTTATGCTCTAGTACAAAGACAAGAGCTACGTCTGGATCCAACTCTTGTGTGTTTTGCAGGACCGCAAGGCATGCCTGAATCTCTTCCCAAACTGTCAGGGTGTTTATTGTCTAATGGTTCGTGAAACAGAGGTGCAGTCCATTTCATTGGAGCACTCTGGGACCATCCAGGGTAGCTTGAGATAGTCTGAAGCAGAGTCTGCTGTTCTTTCTCTGGGTCTTCCCTCCTAGGGATGCCCAGGGGATGTAGCTGTGGCACCAAACACCTCCCTTAGCTAAAGCAGTTTTGCATGAGCCTCACTAAATACAGAAGTTGTTTGTTCTGAATGACAGAAATACATATTGACCGGTCTATCCCAGAATGCCTCAGATTCTCAGTGGGGAGTGTAATGTGTTCTTCCCACATTCCACAGGCGGGTTCTCCACCCCCAACAAAGCGAGCATTATGCACGCTTCTACCGTAGTAGTACCGTATGCTTCACTGTGCGCAAATACGAATTTGGCTCCACGCTCTGGCTTACCCTTTCCTAGAGCCATCAAGAGTGACATGTCATGGCTGTGGGCAGGCACCCAGAAGTCAAGGCTTTCTGTGGTGTCCCTCTGTGCTTAGAGTAATATTTTCCTCACTGCTATTTAAAACTGCATATTTTAGATTCTCCATTCAGAGGTTCCCCCCACCCCTTTCTCACCAAACCCTCAAAAAAAAAAATCTGAAAGTCCACCCTACTACTTCAATTCTGGTCAGTTTTTCCAGTGAGTCAAAACCAAATGTAAAAGCCTGGCATTGTGAAATTTGGATAGCTCAGAGCACTTCGGCCCAAAGTCCCCTTCCTGTTTGGCTTTGCCCTTCTCTGGCCTCACTCAGAGGGGTCATTTGTGAGCTCAGATGTCTGCCTGAGGGCCTTAAATGCCTGACATGGGTTTCCTGCTGTTGCCTATATGGCTGGGGGTGGGCCTGCTTTCAGGACGGCTGGCAGCCTGGGGGAACGTCACAACTCTCCCATTGTTCCTTCTCCACGGTCCCATAGAAGCCTGAAGGTGCTGTGTGCTCTGGGGTTATCGGCAGGGGAATTTATTTTGACTTTGGGTCGCACCCCATTTGGTTCTCAGTATGGCAAGCCAGTCAGCATTGTGTGTTGGCTGATTTTTATACCGTAATACCCAGATCTCTTTACCCGAATCAATTCAGATCCTGTCAGGAACCCAGAAGGGATTCATACCCTTTTAGGGAAAATCGGAGCTTGTTTCTCAAGCTTTTTATCAGAACTGCCTACTAAGGTATTAGGTATTTTTGCCTCTTCCTTCCTGTACCATGTAATAGGCTACTAGCCCAGAATACATTCAAGAGCAGGCTAGGAAAGTTCATCAGCCTTCCCTTCGACCACAGACTCCTGTTCTCAAGATTAACAGGAGTTAACAGATTCCCGCAGATGAGGAAATTTGACCAGCTCTTACAACTCCCAACTCTTCAAGCATCTACAACATAGCCAGGCATGATGGTGCATGGTGGAAGAAGCTGAGACAGGAGGATTGTAATTTCAGATCAGACAGTGCTGCCAAGTGAGAAATGTCTTACAAAGGCATCAGAGAGATCTTAGGGGTGGGGTGTAGCTCAGTAGTAGAGCACTTGCTCTAGGTTCCTGTACCTAAAGCACTATCCCTTCACACACACACCAAAAATTCCTAGGACGTTTTCTAATAGTGTGGGACGGGGCGTTCTGTGCTGACATAATTCATTGTAGCAGCTACTGGACACAAATGACACTCTGCCCTTGAAGGTGGCTAGTACAGCTGAAAAACTGTTTGCAAAAATGGGTGAGTGAGGTCCAGCATCCCTCACCACCACCACCATGTTCTTTAAACAGGGCTGTGCCCAAGTTCATGAAAAGGATCAAGGTTCCAGACTACAAGGACCGGAGTGTGTTTGGGGTCCCACTGACTGTGAACGTGCAGCGCTCAGGACAGCCCCTGCCTCAGAGCATCCAGCAGGCCATGCGCTACCTCCGGAACCATTGTCTGGACCAGGTGAGTTACAGCTGCCCGTGGATCCCACTCATGGGGACTGAGCTCCATGCTCCCCTTTTTTCCCTAGTTTTGAAAGAAAGGTGTTGGTTGCTTTCCATTCTCATCCCTCCTGTTTTTCTTCCAAAAGGTTGGGCTCTTCAGAAAGTCGGGCGTCAAATCCAGGATCCAGGCTCTACGCCAGATGAACGAAAGCGCGGAAGACTATGTCAACTATGAAGGCCAGTCCGCCTACGATGTGGCAGACATGTTAAAGCAGTATTTTCGAGATCTTCCTGAGCCCCTCATGACGAACAAACTCTCGGAAACCTTCCTACAGATCTACCAGTGTAAGCATCCTTGGGTCGCCTTAAGACCATTGGTGCTGCGTTTAGTGGGACCAGCTGTCTTGGCATGTCATTTGTTAGCCAAGGAAACCTGCATGGGGACCCTCCGAATACACAGGTTATCTGTTTCTTTCTTGCCTTGCGTGTGGGTAGGTTCCTGTATACTTACTAAATAATTTGAAAAGTAATGTTTGTGGTTGGATAGCATGGAACACTGGGTTTGCTCTCCAGCGCACGGAAATCAGGTGTAGTGCTGCACACCTGTAATCCTAAGCACTTGGGAGGTGGAGATCCGAGGGTCAGAAGTTCAAGGTCATCCCCTTGGCTGCATAATGAATTTGAAGGCTACCTGGGTTCTGTGAGACCTTGTCTTCAAAAGAAAGAGAAAATTAATTTCGCTGGTTAGTCTGTAAGTGCTGAAGCCCTTGTGCATCATTAGAGTCAGGTCCTGTATCATCATTCATTTGTCTAGAGCAGTGTAATGTAGGTGCTGAAAAAGTCAGGTACCAAAACGGTACGCCTGCCCTCTGGGGCCCCTTCTTCCCTTCCTTCCTCCCTTCCTCCCCTCCATCCACCACTGATTCCACTCCTTCCTGCCTTGTCTGTAGACTTATCATTTACTTTACACCTCTCTCACGGGGCTGTTGAGTTTAGAATTTCTCTAGTGTCCGTGTGTTTTATCTCACTGGAAAAAGAATAAATAATGGGTTGGTTTTTTTTTTCTGTTATTCATCATGGTCCCTTCCAGAAATACCTGGGAAAACAATACCCATGTCCTCCTCACTTTCACAAGCTCAGCTTAAAGCAAACAGTTGTGGAAATAAATGATCAAGATCAGGACTGTGGTTTTCACGGCTTTGTATTTTTCTTGGCTCACGCGGCCCCAGAGCAGTGTGGTTTAAAGGCAGCCTCTCTCCACTGAAACCGTCTTTAGAACTGACGCGTTGAGCTGCATTTTATGAGGAACGGAGCTGGGTCTGGTCTGGTCTATTTCATTATTTGTTTCGTCCTTTCATATTTTATGAAAACACAGGTCACATTTTCCCCCACCGAGGTGTTTGTTGTGCGTTGTAACCATGGAGCTGTTTAATCAGGTTGTCTTATGGCCCTGCATTTAAGTGACTTGATTTTTCCACCACATGCTCTTAAAAAATTTAAGTTTGCCTGGTTAATAAGACTGGAAGGCTGGGCGCAGACTTCCTACAGTGTCCAATATTCTGTAGGCTTTCGTGCCTTTTTAGACATTTGCCTCTTGGTATACTTTCTAAAACTTAAGAAGTTGTTATTCAAAATCTATTTAAATTGACTTCATATTCTAACAACCTTTCCCATTTTAAGGATGAGCAAATAAATGGGTCAAGACTGGTCCCCAAAGATACTGAACCTTTTATAGCCAGCTGAGCGATCTCCGTTCCTAACTTTTTTGTTTGTTTGTTTGTTTGTTTTTCGAGACAGGGTTTCTCTGTGTAGCTTTGTGCCTTTCCTGGAACTCACTTGGTAGCCCAGGCTGGCCTCGAACTCACAGAGATCCGTCTGGCTCTGCCTCCCGAGTGCTGGGATTAAAGGCGTGCGCCACCACCACCGCCTGGCCCATTCCTAACTTCTTGCACATCTCTCACATAAACTTTATTGAAACGACACAAAATCTTTTTTTTTTTTTTTGCCGGAGCTGAGGGCCTTGCGCTTGCTAGGCAAGCGCTCTACCACTGAGCTAAACCCCCAACCCCAAAACTACACAAAATCTTAAATGCAGAGTGATTTCAATAATTAAGACGGCAAATTAGAATTTCTTTGTTTTGTTTTGAGACCTTAGAAGAAACAGTTCTGTACAGGACAAGAACATATCGTCTGGAGCCGAACTCTGAGGTCGGTTTTAGAGTGTGTTAGCACTGCGGGTGTTTGAACTGTTTCGACTCCCCCACGAGGCAGGAAATACTTGAGGCTTGTGACGCCGGCAGCGTCGGCAGCCCATAATTTCCTCGTTATTAACCTTTGGTGTGCTTTCTACAAGTGCTCATTCGGTGTTTGATGCCGAAGTTTGCTTTGGGATGTGGATTTGGCGCGGACGTGGGAAATTACTGAGCTGCTGATGGTGGGAATGCTTGTGCCCTGCAGATGTGCCCAAGGACCAGCGCCTCCAGGCTATCAAGGCAGCCATTATGCTCCTGCCTGACGAGAACCGGGAGGTTCTCCAGACGCTTCTCTACTTCTTGAGCGACGTCACAGCGGCTGTGAAAGAAAACCAGATGACGCCCACCAACCTGGCTGTGTGCTTAGCACCTTCTCTTTTCCACCTCAACACCCTGAAGAGAGAGAATTCTTCCCCAAGGTACAGATAGCAGACAGGGAGCATGCCCAGGCTTGTTCTTGAGAGGCATCTCTCCCTTCCTCCTGGGACCGTGTCCCTGTGTTCTTGTTGGTGTCTTATGTGAACTGAGCAAAAGTGGTTAGTCCTGGGACTGGGTCCTTGTGTGTCACTGTGACAGATGACCCGACACAAACAACTTAAGGGAGTAAAGGCTGACTTTCCTCCTGGTTTCCGAGGGCTCAGCCTGTGGTTGATTAGCCTTGGCAGCGAGAAAGAAGGACCCGATACCCAAGGACCTATTTTCTCCAGCTGCATCCTACCTTGGGCATCAGTTGTCCAGAATGGGAGCGTTTTCTGCTCAGGCTTCTTTTATTCTCAGATCACAGAGCATCCCCAGGCCTCTGGCCCCTTTCCTAACGCTCCTGAAAGAAGCTGTCTTTGAAGAGGAGGGCTCCTGAGATGGAGCACCATGAATGAGTGTGTGCTTTGGTGTGTCCGGTGTTTAAAGCAAATCAAACACTGCCCTTTCCATTCTCCCAGCCAACAGCCTCGCAGACCTATTGGGCCAAAGGAACTGAATTGGGAGCTCTTTGGAGTAGGGACAGATGTATCCCCCCTTAGCCTCTGGCGGGGTGGGATCAAGAAAGTCACATTTCTGGCCTGTGCCTGAAGTTGAAAGCAAGGCTACAAAGGACAAAGGTTATTAGTGAACCTCAGAGTTGTTTCTACTTAACTCCCTAAGCCAATTATTGGCAGACATTTCTGCCTAGAATACATGTACACAAGGTGGGAGTAGCTCTGGAGAACTAAGAGGAAGAAGAAGCTCAGTGATCACCAAGGCTGATACTTGCTGGGGACTTATTCTATGCCAGACATGAGTTCCTTTTCTTCCTGTCAATCTTCCCATGTCACAACAATCCCAGGAGATAGACAAACTGCCAAGTCTCTCTCTCTCTCTCTCTCTCTCTCTCTCTCTCTCTCTCAAAATAAAGTGAAATTTGGGGAAGGTCATTTCTGGAAGGATGGAAGGAAGGAAGGAAGGGAGGGAGGGAGGGAGGAAGGAAGGAAGGAAGAACAGATCTGGTTTGCACTTTCTTACATGGATAGTTCATAAGATCACCCCTACCATAGGAAGAACCGTGACTAGCTGGATGGACTCCGCACATCCTGCTTCTGTCCAGCTCTAGGAACCTGAACCGTGTTTCAGGTTGATGCATCGAAGTCGCTCTGCCTGGAAGCCGTAGAGTACTTCAGTAGCCTTTTAACTAGTGTTAAGTTGTTGGGGCATTCCAGCTTTAATGGGATAGAAAACTACAGGAGATAGCAGAGACGGGCCACATAAGAATAGGACCAAACAACAGGGTTATCCCTCACCTAAGGCAGGGGATCCTGTTTACTCACCCTGTACGGATAGCAGCACTGTCTATCCCTATTCCAGCACCTCAGTTCCTATAGAAGCTGCCTCAGTCCCCAGCAAATGCACGCTCTTGTGAACTCCTTAATAAAATGCCTTTAAATAGCCTGGCTGTTTAACCAAAATATGTCTTTGTGTTCTGTGTTGTGTTTTAATAAAACTGCGAGAAACTGGCCAGGCGGTGGTGGCGTGGCACGCCTGTAATCCCAGTACTCAGGAGGCAGAAGCAGGCGGATGGATCTCTGTGACTTCGAGGCCAGCCTGGTCTACAAAGCGAGTTCCAGGAAAGGTTCCAAAGCTACAGAGAAACCCTGTCTCGAAAAAATAAAATAAAATAAAAAATAAAACAAAAAAACCAAAATTGTGAGAAACTGCATTCAGCAGTTTATTTGTTCAAAAATAAAAAGCTTTTTGGAACCACTTAACCTGCTTATCCAAACCCTTTATTTCTTTTTTCCCAGGGTAATGCAAAGAAAACAGAGTTTGGGCAAACCAGACCAGAAAGATCTGAATGAAAACCTCGCTGCCACTCAAGGGCTGGCCCACATGATTGCTGAGTGCAAGAAGCTCTTCCAGGTATATATATGGTCCTGAAGCATGGCTGCTGTGCTAGGATCCTGTGGGTGGGCACAAAATCGTCGGCTTGGTGTTTGTTCTCATCTGGACACAAGGTCTTTCTCATAATTGGAGATTATGTACCTAGGCTGAGACTGTCAAACACAAACACAGACATTCACACACTCTTTTTCTCCCTCACACACATACTTCATGAGCTATTGATACGTATTTAAGTATACACGTGTGTGTGTGTGTGTGTGTGTGTGTGTGTGTGTGTGTGTGTATACATACACTCATTGCAGCTAACGTTTCGTGAAATTGTCGACCTCTTACGGAAAAAAGTAAAAGCAGAGTTCGAGACCAGCCTGGTCTACAGACAGAGCTAGTTCCAGGACAGCCAGGGCCATACAGAGAAACCCCGTCTTGTGTGCAGGGGCAGGCCGGGAGCAAAAGCAACAGATTATCTGGAATTAAAACTCTGTCTGAGAAACCTGCTTTGGTCCGTGTAAGTCCTATTGTAATTAATTACGTACACCCCCCATTATCTCGCGGGAGTGGACGGCCAGCTTGAATCAGGCCATTGCTTCTGTCCTTCTCCTTCTACGGAGGCGCTGACGGACCGACCATCACCTTCTTGTCGTGTGTGTTTCTCCCAGGTTCCTGAGGAAATGAGCCGATGTCGCAACTCTTACACTGAGCAAGAGCTGAAGCCCCTCACACTGGAGGCCCTGGGACACCTGAGTAACGATCAGCCCGCTGACTACACACACTTCCTCCAGGACTGTGTGGATGGACTGTTTAAGGAGGTCAAAGAGAAGTTCAAAGGCTGGGTCAGCTACCCTACCTCTGAACAGGCGGAGCTGTCCTATAAGAAGGTTGGTCTCCTGCCCATTCATTCCCAGGGTCATGACTATAAGTCATCAGACATGAGACTCTCTGCCCAGTTGTAGTCTCTGTGGGGATCTCTACCCCAGACCTGTCACTGAGAACTGTCCCTGTGTTGGACAGCCAAGTGATTGAGATTCCCTGGTAAGAATGGACATCTGAGCCAGGCGGTGGTGGCGAACACCTTTAATCCCAGCACTCGGGAGGCAGAGCCAGGCGGATCTCTGTGAGTTCAAGGCCAGCCTGGTCTCCAAAGCGAGGTCCAGGAAAGGCGCAAAGCTACACAGAGAAACCCTGTCTCGAAAAACCAAAACCAAAAAAAAAAAAAAAAGAAAGAAAAGAATGGACATCTGTCACCGAGGGGCGAACACTAACATGTGGGAAATCTCCATCTGCTTGTGACAAAGTCCTTTCCTCCCACAGAATCGTCCTAGACTTACCTGATTCACTAGTGTTATTGGGCTTTCCAGGGGCATCTTGGGACAAGCTTACATTTTTTTTTTCTATACTTGTAAAGAAAATAGTTTCGGACCCCATATGGTCTTAGTCACTGCGTGGAGCATCCTTTTGTCTCAGCATAACATCCATCAGGGTGTTTGTCAGCACTGTCTCTATCACCTTGAAAATAAACAGAGTGGTCACATGGCCATATAGACTTTGAGATGAAATAAATGGGTGTGTCACAGTCATTCCGATATGAGCCCCAGGAAACGGAAGTCGTGATTCTGACCGGAGCGGACACTGTTTTGTTCACACTCCTAGCCTGCTCTTCGATGTATCCAGGGCTAGTAGCCTACTGCATACATTTATTAATTGGCCTCTGAACAGAGGGCCACGTCCCCCACTCAAACTTCGCTTTCAAAATCAAAGTATACATGCTTTCTCTTAGCATTGAAAGGAACACGTCTTCTTTTCAGGTCAGTGATGGACCACCACTAAGGCTTTGGAGGTCAACCATTGAGGTCCCTGCTGCCCCCGAGGAGATCTTAAAACGACTTCTGAAAGAGCAGCACCTCTGGGATGTGGACCTGCTGGACTCCAAGGTGATCGAAATCCTGGACAGCCAGACTGAAATTTACCAGTACGTCCAAAACAGCATGGCGCCTCACCCTGCTCGGGACTACGTCGTGTTGAGGTGAGAGCTTCCAAATTGGTTTGATGATGGCATAGACAATTAAACATCAGGACTGAGCCCGGGTGTCACTCAAACTTACAATATGGCTATGTTGTAGATGTCAGGGAAAGTGCTGAGCAGTTTTAAAGCATGTTTATGTTTATGCCAACAGGCTGCTTCAGAGAGTAAAGCTTTACGTCTTGGAACTAAGCTCAGAAGGGGAAAAGCCTTTGCAAACAAATGTGCACTGTGGGGCTAGATTTCTGCCCCATTGCCTGTAGATGTTCTGGTTAGAAACAGCCAACCAGTGGCCAGGAAATAGCATTTAGTTCCCAAGTGAGATGTGGTTAAGGCTGACTTACATGTAATTCCCGGGTCCTCTGAAGGCTATTGAAGGAGCCGTTTCCAAAAGCTTCGAGGAACTGTCCTTCCTTCCAGAACTGCTCACTGCTTGTTTGGTGTCCACATCCTGAGACATTCATGAAATGTAAAGGGGGGTTTAAAAAAAAAAAAACAAAACAAAACAAAAAAAAACAAAAAAAACTTCAAACTGGCTCTTTTCCAGAAAGACACTGGGTGACTGAGCATGTCACCCCAAGTGGAGGAGGTGGCCCTCTAAGGCTGTCCACCCCCCAGAGTCCATGTGCAGTGACTTTGGGAGGATGTCATATTCAACCTGGCTTCTGAGAAACTCCATTTCCTCTTCGCTTTTGTCTCCACAGGACCTGGAGGACTAATTTACCCCGGGGAGCTTGCGCCCTCTTACTCACTTCTGTGGACCACGACCGGGCACCCGTGGTAGGGGTGAGGGTTAATGTGCTCCTGTCCAGATATTTGATTGAACCCTGCGGGTCAGGAAAATCCAAACTCACCTACATGTGCAGAGCTGATTTACGGTACGTTGATTCTAACCCAACGTGGGGATGGGGATGCAAAAGTGGTGCTTATAAAACAATACCTTGACGGTTGCTGTCCTTTTGGATACTGCTTCCAATCTAGGTTCCTTAGGAAATGTGCTACTAAAGCAGTGTGAATTTGGTAGTTTGACCACAAATTTAAAGCCACAGAAAGTATATTTTATATTGAGCCCACTAGCAGATATTTCCCGTTTTATATTGGAAGGTGTTTGAACAGTGCATGTTTTATAATTGATTATGCCTCTGCCTTTGTGCAACAAATGAATGTGATTCATCAGCTTCAAGGATGCCCCAAATAAACTAGTGAATGCTCTTTTCTAAAATACACTCCCCATTGTAAACGTCAGTCACCCATGTGATACATTTCTGTAAGACATGCCAAAGCTTCCTCTAAGCAAGGCCATTCAGTATCCATGCTTTAAAATTGTCCCCTGGAAACCTTCTGGTCCTAGATGTGTGTGTGTGTGTGTGTGTGTGTGTGTGTGTGTGTGTGTGTGTGTGTGTGTGTGTGTGTGTGTGTGTGTGTGTGTAATGGACATGCCAGAAAATAGTCTTTATTTTCACATGTTCACCAAAGAATGGAAGCAGGCATCGCAGTGGAGGCTGAGGCAGGCCAATCACTGAGTTTAAGGCTGTCTAGAGATGCTATGTCAAAGAAAGAAATTAGAGTAGCCTCCTTTGGTACAGCTCCTTCATGATGCATTTTCCTCTCATCCTTGAGGCCCTGAGCACAATCCTCATAGTCCAGATTTTTTTAAAAAGTGAGAGAGTATTCAAGACTATCTTCATCAGATCTCTACTCTTGCTAATTTAAATAACTCACCAGCTTTTCTTTGGTGTCACAGGGGCCACATGCCGGAGTGGTACACAAAATCTTTTGGACATTTGTGCGCAGCTGAAGTGGTAAAGATCCGAGACTCCTTCAGTAATCAGAACACTGAACCCAAGGATGCCAAATCTAGGTGATGTCGGAGGCCAAGCATCTGCGTCTACCACCTGGGTGATTGTTTCTAGAGCCTTGCCAGCCCTTGGAAGAGTTCATCTGGGTCTCATTGACTGTAGCAATTTGACCAGTTGTTTTTAAAGCTGCTTCCTGTTTGTCTTAGGTCTATGTCATAGACCTTGACTGGATTATATAAGACTTAGGGCGGGGGTGGGGAGGGGAGATTCGTGTATTGTTCACATTGCTTCTGAGAAGCAAGAGCTCTTTTTGGCGCATAATGGAAGATAGCCAGGAGACGTCATTGTCTCGTGACGTCAGCGCATGTGTTCCTATGTCATTTGTTTTGTGGTGTGTTGAGGGACTGATGTAGCCACTGGAATAGTTGGTACTCGTTGACAGGTTTTTTCCCCCCTGAGATGAGCAGAGAACGGTTTGCACAGAGGAGTGTGGATGTGTGTGTTGCTGGCTGAGAGGCACAGATGCAGAGATAGAACGCAGTGTCTGGCACACTGAGATATGCTCCACAAAGGATGCTGATGTACCCACCAGGTTTAACTCCGCCTGGAATAGCTGACTACCCAGGGATCTACCCGGAAGAGGAACCCAGCTCCTTTCTCCATTTCCCCCAGGTTATTGTGTTGCTGGGTTTTTGGGGGGGTGAGAGGAGTTGTTTTGTTGTTTTTTTTTTTTTTGTTTTTTGTTTTTTTTTTTTGTCTTTTTCTTTCTTCAAACCTTTGCTTTCCCATAAACTGCAGTTTCCCATGACTGCAGTACTGTAACCAGTAAGACTAACAAGCATCCTCTCTACTCTCTTGACTGCCTCTAGAGGAAAGGTTTTCTTTACATGACATGTAAAGGCTCAACCCTAACACCCATAAGCAAAGTCCCAAAACTTTTTATTTCCAGTTCTGGGAGTTGAACCCAGGGCCTTTTCTATGCACTCAATAGTGAACTTCATCCCCGGCTCTGTTTTCACCTTTCTTTTGCGACAGGGTCTCACCACGTTGCCCAGGCTGGTCTTGAACAACTAACTCACTGTATAGCGGAGGCTCCTATCTCAGTCTGTCAGATAGCTGGGGTAAGAGGTGCTCATCAAAATGTTTTACCTGTTATAATTCATAGTCTTGTCGGGCTTGTCACATAAACGCTACGATAAACAAGGGAACACAGGGACATATGTCCCCAGTAGATTTAAGCCAAGCACAAGAGGCTTTGGATTATTGGTGTTATCAGTGTTCCTGACAGCTGTGTGTGTGTGTGTGTTTTCGTTAGGTTTGTCCTCATGCACAAATAGGTTTTCTGACTATGTGGTTTTATTTTTCCCCTACATTTCTTTTTTCTTTTTCTCTCATAATGCCCTTAGACTGTATTTTAGTAATAATGGGGACTAGTAATCTCAGTGAAAAACAGATAGTGCAGGTTTTTGGAAGGACGGTCTTTCACAGGCTTTACTGTAATGGTAAAGATTGACTCAAGACAGTATTAGTAAATTTATTTTGTATGGATCAAAAGGTGAATAACGTATGGATGAGGGTTGAAGAAGGGTCTTTATTTTGTTATAACTGAGTTACCCTGTCAGTATTATTTCAGAGGTTCTTTGAAGAAGGGGAGGGGGGGGGGGTCAGAGTAGAGTTTTAAAATTTGAGTATTTGAATTATCAGTGTTGCTTGTGAAGATGTGCGTGTATATTCATCTTCGTTGGCTTCTGGATCTGTAAGATTGTATGCTGTATATACCAGTCTATTGAGAAACATGTACACATGTCTGTCCACTGTGCTTTCAGACATAGATAAAGCATGATAAAGATTATTATTTAAAATATACTTGTATTTATACCTCAGATATTCTTTTGGGTTTTGTACCTCAAGGCTCCCCCCCCCCCCCCCGCCCTCCACATTGTAAATACACTTTACGTGAATACAGTTTTAGTGAAGAAAAAAAAAAAGAATAAATAAAGAAAGAGGTTTATAATTTGCCCTATATCTGTACAGAGTATATTCAGTAAATGCACTATTAAATGTTTAAAGTAAGGGAAAGAGTCTGGCCTGCTTCCTGCTTTGCATCTTCCTTTGCCCTTAGAAGCAGGGATTGCAAAGCATTGCAGCCCAGTGCCAACCAGAGTCCAACGATACGTCGGCTGAAAGAAAAATCAGATGATGAATCTTTCCAAGGCCAAGCTGCAACTGAGCCACTCACCCACAAACAGGAAACCCTGGTGAAGGTTCAGGAAGCCTGGAGATTCTCTCCACACCAAGGTCAGAAAGGATGCTGAGAATTTATGAGAACAGCGCAACAGGACAGTTCTTAGAAACGAAGTCAAGGTCACTGATGAATCCACAAAAACGTCTCTTTCCCATGTGTAACCTTCCTGTTGAAGGGATTCCTTAAGTCTGGCCAGAGAAGAATTCAGAGTGCAAGCACAGGACTTTCCAAGAAGTAGGCTTGCATCTTGTAACATCCTACAACTTGTCCATTGACTCATGGTCTAGATTGTGAGTCCTTCAAGGGCAGGTGCATCTCCTGCACACCTTTATAATCCTCTCCAGCAGCTTTCAGTGTTTTCTACTTGTAGACACCTAATAAATTTATCATTTGCTAAAGAACACTGGTAGAATTTGCTTCTGTTGTTTTTAAGAAAAGAAAATCTAAGTTAACATCAACCTTGAACCCTTACTTCTGTTTCTCATTTTCATTAGTTTTTGTTATATTTTCAGTAGTTTGGTTGACACAGGGTCTTTCTACAAAGCCCAGGTTAGCCTCAAACTCACTGTGTAGCCCAGACTGGCCTTGAACTCATGACCCTCCTCTCCTGCCTTAGTCTCTTGGCTCCTAAAATTACAGGCCTGTGCCACCAAGCCCAGGTGCTGCCCACTTGGACATTACAGTGATTAGAAAAGATGGAGAGGGTTGGGGATTTAATTTAGCTCAGTGGTAGAGGGCTTGCCTAGGAAGCACAAGGCCCTGGGTTCGATCCTCAGCTCAAAAAAAAAGAAAGAAAAGATGGCAAGTTCTCTGCATGTTGACCCTTAAAGAGTTCTTTGTCAAGACTGGGGTGATGGCACAAGCTTTTAATTCCAGCACTAGGAAGGCAGAGGCAGGAGGATCTCTGAATTTGAGGCCAGCCCAATAATTTATGTAGTGAGTTGTAGGACAGCAAAAGCTAAGTAATAGACCCTGTCACCAAACCAAACAAAAGAAAAAGAAGGGGCTGGAGAGATGGCTCAGAGGTTAAAAGCACTGGCTGTTCTTCCAGAGGTCCTGAGTTCAATTCCCAGCAACCACATGGTGGCTCACAACCATCTGTAATGAGATCTGGTGCCCTCTTCTGGCCTGCAGTCAAACATCCTGTATACATATTATATACATACATACATACATACATACATACATACATACATACATATATGTGTGTGTATATATATGTATGTATATGTATGTTTTTATATGTATATATATGTATGTATGTATATATGTATATCTTTAAAAAAGAAAAAAGTTTCTTTGTCAGGGAATCGTTTCTTTGTTCTGGACATTAAATTCAGGGCTTCACACATAGAGGACAGGCATGCTCTCCCATTAAACTACACACCCTGCCTCTGATGGACTTTTTACCAGTTTCCTGTCTTATATGAACTGTGAAGTCCGTATACAAGAGGCTTTATTTTGTCAGTGTTCACTTGCTGTGGGATGTGTTTCTGTATGCAGTGAATATGTGTTGTTATGAGTGGTTAATAAAGAAGCTGCTCTGGCCTATGGTGAATCAGGTTATAACCAGACAGGAAATCCAAGAGACAGACAGGAAGAAGAAAGGCAGAGGAGACACCAGCCTGACACCCAAGGAGCAACATGCCAGCAGACTGATAACGCCACAGCCATGTGGCAATACATAGATTGAATAGAAATAAGTTCATTTAAGGTGAATTTGAGCTAGCTAGCTAGAATTCTTAACCATAGGTCATACAGTTTGTAATTAATATTAAGCCTCTGAGTGATTATTTTGTAAGCGGCCGTGGGACTGCGGGTGAGAGAGATTTGTCCCGACTACAGGCCAGGCAGGACACAGGAAATTGTTCAACTACATTTACTTGAGTCATTGAGCAGGAAACTTTTTTTGTTTGTTTGTTTTTCGAGACAGGGTTTCTCTGTGTAGCTTTGCACCTTTCCTGGATCTTGCTCTGTAGACCAGGCTGGCCTCAAACTCACAGAGATCCACCTGGCTCTGCCTCCCGAGTGCTGGGATTAAAGGCATGTGTTACCACTGCCTGGCTCTAAATTTTCTAAAAGGCCAAATCATTTATTTATTTGTTTGTTTGTTTGTTCATTTATCTATCTATCTATCTATCTATCTATCTATCTATCTATTTATTTATTTATTTATTGTCTCTGTCTCCAAACAGCTATGCAAAATAAGTGTCTTGGGCCAGAATCCCTACATCTATATTGCCTGAAGAGTCTAGAATCCCTAAGTTACCAGAAGGTTCTATATACAATGCCACCAACATTAGTTCCCATGCCTCATCTCTGGATTTAGATTGCTTTTGTTTCACTTTTTTTTTTTTTTTTGGAGCTGAGGATCGAACCCAGGGCCTTGTGCTTGCTAGGCAAGCACTCTTCTACCACTGAGCTAAATCCCCAGCCCTTTAGATTGCTTTTGTGATGTCATGTATTTGAAGCAAAAGTGAAAAGTGATTCTCGCCCTGCTCAGTACTGAAGATGGCTTTAGACAAAGTGAGCTCACCCTGCCCCATGCTCCTATACCTGTCTACATCTTTCTTCCTGTCTTCCTTTTTTAAAGGCACATATCCCAGCTGACCTCAGATTTGATAAGCAGTCTAGAATGAGCTTGAATTTCCATTCCTCCTGCCTCCAACCTCCAAAAGCAAGGATCACAAGCATACAGCACCATGCATAAGGGTTAGAAGCATACACCACAGTGCTGAAAGACGACCCCAGTGCCCTGTGCGAGCGAGGCAAGCACTCCACTAACTGATGTACTTCCTCGGACATTGAAACAAACAGTGCCATGAGTGAGTAGTGAGAGCTCTGTATTCACTCAGGAAGAGTTGAGGTGGCCTAGACAAAGCTCAAAGCAATTCTTAAGCCCCAGGCATACTACCAACCATTTTGGGTGGGTGGGTGGGGATATCGTTATTATTGGATTTATTTTACATGTGTAAATGTTTTGCCTGCATGTATGTGTATGAACTATATGTGTGCCTGATGTCCATCAAGTTCTGAAGACAGATGTCATATTCCCTGAAAATGGAATTAGGGGATGGTTGTGAGTCAACATGAGGGGCCTGGGATTGGAACCCTGGTCCTCTCTTAACAGCAACAAATACTCTTACCTGCCAAGCTGTCTCTATAGCTCCCTTACCTACTAATTTTAGATGAGAATAATGAAAATGCCTTTTGAGGAACTGAATGATTTTTTTGTTTTGTTTTGTTTTGTTTTGTTTTGTTTTTGAGACAGGGTTTTCCTGTGTAGCTTTGCGCCTTTCCTGGAACTCACTTGGAAGCCCAGGCTGGCCTCGAACTCACAGAGATCCGCCTGCCTCTGCCTCCCAAGTGCTGGGATTAAAGGCCACCGCCGCCCGGCTTGATTGATTCTTTTAATGCTCTTTACTAGATTTTAAAGTATTTATATTTATTTTATGAGTGTGTGTCTAGGTGTATCTGTGTGAACCACATACATGCAGACACCTAATGGAGGCCCGAAGAGAGTGTTAGAAACCTTTGAAATGGAGTTACAGGTAGTTCTCAGCTGCCTAGTGTGAGTGCTGGGAACTAAACCTGGGTCGGCAATAATTGCCTGTGAAGGCAATAAATACTCCTTAACCTCTGAGCTGTCTTTGCAGCCCCTGTGGATTATTTTTTTCAGGGCTGTGGAGATAAGTGAAAATTATCATGTATATAATTTACAGGGCAAGTGAGAAACCAATGGCCCTAAATCAAGGTTTTCTAACAGGGTGTTGATGATTTTACAGCTACACACATGTATTTGCACTACCTTTGTCCATTTTTCCAACGCTTAACCTAAGCCTCACACATATCTTGCAGGGCATAGCCATTTGTGTTAGGACCCGCTCAGGGTCCTGATGTCATCTTACATAAAGTCCCCTTTAAGAGAAAACTCATCCCTCCTTTTCTCTATTCCCACGAGGTGTGTACCTCCGTTCCTCCTCCTCCTCCTCCTCCTCCTCCTCCTCCTCCTCCTCCTCCTCCTCTTTCTCTCTCTCTCTCTCTCTCTCTCTCTCTCTCTCTCTCTGCCTCTCCCTCTCTCCCTCCCTCCCTCCCTTCTTAACTTCCTCCCTCCCTCCCCTTTCTCCTTCCCTCCATTCCCTTCTCCCTTCGCCAATACACTTCCCACATGGACATGTGTCAGCATGGCGTGAGTAACTTTCCACCATTCCATGCCGCAGCCGGCCGCCAAGTCTGCATGGTGTGGAGCACTTTGGCCCAACCCGCCAAGGCCCCCTGAGCACGAGGTATCATAACAATTTGACCAGATTGTATGTGGCTAAGAGGATTAGTGATGAAGTCTCTAGACCTGGGTGACCAAAAAGTGATCCCAGCTCAGGGCCCATACCCCAGAATCCCTGCTGTTAGCCGATCTTTCTTTAACTCCCAGAGCCAATCTACTGTCATTTCTGCACTGGAATCAGGACCAACCAAGATCATTTAAACCGTAAAATAGCTGTTAACATCCCGAGGAAGCTGGTATCCTGTCACTCCACCACTAAAAAATCAGAGGGATTGAAGAGGTCAGGAGAAGAGAGGAGGCAAAGTTGATCTGGATGCCTGGTGAAATAACTATCCAGTAAACCGAATAAATGATTTAAAATGTGCTAACATTCTACTTACCCTCCTTGTGTAGCACAGAAGAGCATGACTCCCAGTTTGCACACAATTAAACATCTTCCTGTTGCAACTCAGAGGTTGCATTGTTTGATGATACAAGGGGACATCTATTTTCTTCGCCTGTAGCCAAGAACCACTGTTCTGGTTTGTTGGTTTGTTGGTTTGTTTTTGTTTGTTTGTTTGTTTGTTTGAACTCTTTCTGCAATACTCTATGATGCCCTTAGCATCGTGCAAGGGCTCCATGAGCTGTCATGAAGATTGCTGTACAGGTGCTTTCAAAACCAAGGGCGACTCACAAGAACGGAACCACACGGAGCCCCAGCGGTTTATCTGGCCTGCCTGTTGGAGCACCCGGGAGTACTTATAAACCAGAAATCCTGAAGAATGAGATCATGGCGTGCGTGCATGCATGTCAGTTTGGTGTTCCATCAGGATGAAATTTGCCTAAGGAATTTAAATTCCATTTGTTTAAGGAATGCAAATTACGAAAGCCTTCAAAGGGCTGGTGTAGCAGGAGTAACTCAGGTAGGTCTGCCCGCCCTGCACAATTGCAATAAGTTCAAGCCCAGTCTTTGGAGTGGGAGGGGTGGGGGATGATAGGTTTTCTGTAGCCTGGGATTTTGTAAAGTCATGTTAGCATCTGCAGCCCAGAGTAATTAGCGTTGGGGTGTGTGTACAGGTCCCTGGAGAGTACTCAGTCTGCTTGTATGGGCCCAAAGCTGTGTTGACACCTGCAACAGACCTCTCTGCAGAGATTTCTCACGTCATTGGGCTTTAAAGGGGGGAAGGGGGCGGGGCTACTCACCGGAGATCCATCTCCTTCCCACTTAAGATACTAATGATCTTGGAAAGAAGGTCTGCACTATGTTGTGACTCTAAGAAAGCTTTATCAATCACTAAGAGTGACTTGTAGGGGCTGGAGAGACGGCTCAGCAACTAAGAGCACACTGGTTGTTCTTCCAGAGGACCTGGGTTCAATTCCCAGCACCCACATGGCAGCTCACAACTGACTGTAACTCCAGTTCCAGGGGATCCTACACCCTTACACAGACATACATGTAGGCAAAACACCAATGCACATAACATTTAAAAAAAAAGAAAGGAAGAAAGAATGAAGAAAAATCATCTTAAAAGGAGTGACTCTTGTTCACATAAAAATGTTTGATTCCCAAAGAGATTGATTCAGAAAGACTCACAATGAGAACCTCCCACCCCCCCACTCCTCCACCCCCGAGTGCTGGGCCTGGAACCCAGGCTTCAGGCATGCTGGGTAGTATACTACTACTAAATCAAACCTCCATTTTGAGTTTTTATAAGTTTTTTGTTTGTTTGTGTTTTAAATACAGAAGTTTTGAACCAAATCTGAACGAACCCCTTTGGGGAGGAGGCTCAGATCGTGCATCTAAATTAAGCACCGTAGGCAGTAAGATACGCGCTTTACGTCAAGCTACTATCTCACTTAAACCACAGAGAAATCCTTTGGAAGAGAATTTGTAGCCTCATTTTACAGATTCAAAAGTTTGAAGTATGTTCTGGTAAGGCGGCTCAGGGGTTAAGAGCACTTGCTGCACCCGGAGAAGACCCAAGTTTGGTTCCAGCAACCTAACAGTGTAAACTCTAGGTCTAGGTGATCTGACACCATATTCTGGCCCCTGTAGATACCTGCACACACATCACACACACACACACACACACACACACACACACACACACACACACGCACTTCAAACTAAATCTTCTAATTCTTTTCTTTTCTTTCTTTCTTTGTTTTCTTAGTTTCATCCCATCTCTTCTCCCCATCATTAATCCTCTTGGTCAAACAAAAAGAATAAAGAAAAAGATAATGTGGCAAATGTCCACAAAATTCTAACTGGCCACATTTTGGGCCAGATAACACCCACTCAGCACCGCCACAGGGCCATGTGTTATTTATTTGTGGCACTATTTACCAGGCAAGAGAGAATATAAGGTACAATGAAACCCACTACAAGAGTTTTATGGGGGTCGGTGGGAGACTGTGCAATAGGCCTACTAGAAGCAAATGGTCCAGAAGAGGGGGTGGGGAACAAATGGAATCTGCTTTTATACCTCCCCCAGCACATGCACATATGGGCTTCCGTAGCTACACCACACATGCGCATAGATTACATAATCACATGGTGCATGGATTACGTAGGACGCAAGGCCTTGGGGTGACTAAACATTCTGCCTGACTTCTGGATAGCGCATGTGTGTTCATGTAGCTAGGGAATGGCTAAGAGTCATAACATTCCACACTTTTTGTTATCATAAAAATAAGGAGTTAGGAGTGGCAGGTGAATGGGAATGGAGGCACAGTGTCTCCCAGAACTGCTTCCAGCTGACTCGGTGGACATTGATTAATTTTTTTTTTTTTGGCGGCGGCGGGGGGGGGGGGGGGGGGGGGGGGGTTTGCAGAGGGAGGCTTCTCTTAAGGTAGCTAGACATTCTGAGGTAGCTGGATTTCTGCTGCTTTGGGCTCTGTGAAATCGTCCATTGCCACTTGGATCTGACTGTTTGGATATGACAAGGTGTTGGTGAAGAGTTGGGTTAGAAAAAACTTTTTTCCTTGGGGGAGAAAGGGGAGATGAGATGAGGGTTGAGAGGTCCCTGAGGGCTCCCAGGATAAGGGAGGGGGGTCCTAGGAACAGGAATATTTGGATATTTATCTGAAGTGAATCTGACCTGTCTAGGTGGGTCCAAGCCGGCTCTGGAGCTCAGAAGAATTTTTTAAGTTATGAAGGAGACAAATTTTAAGCATATTAAGAAACAACAAAAGGGAATTTAACTTCTTGAGCTGATAGCCATGATATTATAATGTTTAGCTCTCTGCTACCAGAATTTTATTTTTTATTGGTTAGTGTGTGTGTGTGTGTGTGTGTGTGTGTGTGTGTGTGACAGAGAGAGAAAGAGAGAGAGAGAGAGCGAGAGAGAGCAGTCTGGAACATGCTTTATTTATTTTATTAGCAATTAGGCTGTTTTTTTTTTTTTTAATCTTCATCTGAGACAAACCTCAAGGCACCTGTTTTCTTTATTAATTTAGCATCCAGGACACACAGGTGATTGATTGCTGAGGGCATTTAACAGTAATTGATTGTTATATTAAAGTCTGTTTTTGTAGAGTCCAGACCCTTTTGAGTCTGGTGGTGTGAATACCTCCGGACTGTTACTGTTTCTTATCACCTGGGTGTATTTGATGGTCCTTGTGTCTCCGGCTCTATAGCTGATGGTGGTCCTGTAACAGTTAGCTGAGCACTTAATTAGAAATTTGAATATGTTATTAGAGACACACAGGGAGGGTAATGAAGCAGAATGTGGTTGGTAGAGACCGGAGAACTCGGAGAGGAAATCAGGAAGAAGAAAAAACATATGGGGTTCTCAATCCAGTGGGATTGAGTACAGTTGTGGGATGAAACCTCATTTTTCTTTCTTTCTTTCTTTCTTTCTTTCTTTCTTTCTTTCTTTCTTTCTTTCATTTGCTTTTTTTGTTTTGTTTTGTTTTTCAAGACAGAGTTTCTCTGTGTAGCTTTGTGCCTTTCCTGGATCTCGCTCTGTAGACCAGGCTGGCCTTGAACTCACAGAGATCTGCCTGCCTCTGCCTCCCAAGTGCTGGGATTAAAGGTGTACGCCACCACCGCCCAGCTGAAACCTCACTTTTCTGGAATTGGTGACAAGGCAGTTGATCTCAGTGTCCTCTAGAAACTGAGAGAGCATGGCCCTGTTTGTGTCACTGTATGAGGAGGAATTCCCCTGGGGTGAGGGTAGGACAAAAGGCTTCAGGTGAGACAGATGAATCCAGTGGGGAAAGCCCTTAAGCTTAGCAGCTGTGGGAGTTACAGGAATTACCTTGAAGGATCCCTGCCATTTAGAGGAAAGAGGTGAGGGGTGATGGCTTAGAGGGGAAAGGACCTGATCCCCAATGTGGATTGGGGATGGGCATGGATTATCACATGGCTGGGGGCAAATGTTAGGATTTATTACCCCCTCACCCCTGGTATCCTGCACATGCAGGGAAACATTCAGGGTAGATGCAATGGCGGGCTGGGCAGATGCATGCCCTGCGGGCATGGTGGGGGTGGTGATAGCCAGTAATACACAACCCAGACGCTGCATCCACATGGAGAGTTTATTATAATAGAGAAATGAAGAGCTAAAGAGACAGAAGGAAGGAGGGAAAGAGAGGGGTTACATAGCTCATGGGAGGAATAGTAGAAGGAGAGAAAGAGGAAGGAGCAGAGTTTTTCCTTAAAAAGAGACTTTTACATCAGAACACAGGGCGGTGCCAAGGGATGGGTCAGAATATTAACACCCTGTCCCCCAGCCTGGGGGCTCTGGGGGCTCAAAAGCTTGAGTTGGTTGACCTCTTCTTTGCTAACAGAGTATTGGTGCATCTCCAAACAAGAGATAAAGATGTAGTCAATCTGAAGGAATGCCCAACATTCCAGAACATTCTTCATGGCTTGGAGCAAGCAAAGCAGCCCTCAGAGGTCCCATGCAACACCCCACAGTTGTCCTTCCTGGACTGTGCCTGGATGCTCAGCTGTTTGTGTCCAGCACCAATGCTGGCTCTGGTGTTGAGATTGGCCAACAGCAGCAGCAGATCTCACGGACTGCAATGAGATGAGGTGTTCGTTTGTTTGTTTTTACTTTATGTGTATGTGCGTCTGTCTGTGGGAATGGTATGCACATGTGAGTGCAGATGCTGGCAGAGGCCAGAAGGGGGCATCAGTTCCCCTAGAGCTGGAGTTACAGGAGGATGTAAGCTATCCAGCATGGGTGTTGAAAGCTGGAATTCTCTGGAAGAGGGACACATTTTCTTAACCACTGACCTATCTCTCTAACCCTAGATGGGCTCTTAATTGCACTACTAATAAAGCCATAAAGACTTAATTCCTGGGGTAGAGCACCAGTAACGGGAAAGAGTGGATATTTTCATAGGTGGAGTCTAGTAGGAGGTTCTAGGTTTTAGGGAACAGAAGACCATGGGACCCCAGACCCCTCTTCTTGGTCCTTTTCATGTACCAGTCATGAAGTAAATTTCTCTGCTCTCCCATACACACCAGCCACAAAATTCTGCTGCTAAAGCAACAGGGCCAGTTGGTCATACAATGGAACCTCCAACCCTACGAGGCAAAATAAATCTTTTCCTAAGCTGATACCTCAGTGGTTTTTTGTTTGTTTGTTTGTTTGGTTGGTTTGGTTTGGTTTGGTTTTTCGAGACAGGATTTCTCTGTGTAGCTTTGCGCCTTTCCTGGATCTCGAGCTGTAGACTAGGCTGGACTCGAACTTACAAAGATCCACCTGGCTCTGCCTTCCAAGTGCTGGGATTAAAGGCGTGTGCTACCACCGTCTGGCTTCCTTGAGGTTTTGTTACAGTACTAGAACGTGGTTTGGCAACAAAGACATCGGTACCCAAATGTCAGGGGCAAAGACACTGAGACAAAGATGTATCTTCTTCTCCAGACTTCTAGTCTCAGCCTTTATCTCCAAAAAGACTCTTCATTCTATGCCTCAACACACTCCATTTTTGTCATTATTTCCAAAAGTTTATCATATTAAATAATCTTACCTACTAAGATGAAATGTCTCTATTTTCTTCTTCTTATATAATTTCTCAGTGATCACCAAAGTAGGAAGCATCTCAGAAGTGTAAACCAGCTTGCATTGGTATGTGATTTGCAAATGCTCTCCACGCTCCACGGAAAGCAACTTTCTTAGGCCATTGGAGCTATGGCTGCTGGAGGTCTGCAGCCCTCAAAGTTCAGTGCTCTCTGAAGCACTTGGCAGCGACATGAACACTCAAGGAAGTGAGGGATTTAGAGCTGGCCCAGAGCAGCAAGTTTTTCTTACTCCTCGGGCTTGAGACAGGGTAAACTTGTTCCAACAACAAAGATAAACCAAGCTCCTTTTTTTTTTTTTTTTTTTTTTTTTTTTTTTTTGCAGCCTTTCAAAATGTAAACAGACAAGCAGGTCACTAATAACATTCCAAGGAAACAGGAAATTCAAAGTTCACACACTGTAAAAATTACTAAAACAAGAAGAAAATGAACCCATAGGGGACCCTGGGAATGGCGGGATATCTCAAAGATCAGAAGACTATTTCATCCCAAGACCCTAGAATGCTAAAAATGGATCTTACTTATCTTAGAGCTTGTACACAGTTTAAAAAAAAAAAAGCCCTAAGTTTCCAGAGGGAACTGACCAGGTGGTAAGGCTGAGGGAGGGAAAAATGATTGACTTGGAGCTTTTGTGATTCATGGTTGTCTTTTGTTATGTTTTAGCCTGCCTAACGTACAAATACTGTGGGACTTAGATCAGTCTCTGCCAGGGCCACACTGGCATCTGAACGGTCTTCCACAGCGTGGGTTGACCCGGAGTATCCACAAACTCTCATTTCGAATAAATGGCGCCAGTGGGCAGTTCAGCCCTGATGTCCATCTATCTCTCACAAGACCCTTGCCCATTCAAATATCAGAAATGCATCATGGGTGATCTTTAAACGACTGTGTTTCCTGAGAGCAACCCTAAGAGAATAAGAAGCTGATTTCATAGACCTGCTGCACTTGTTTGCCTTCGTTCGTGTCTTTTCAACTTTTCTTACATCCTCCACCTATTTCACGTCAAGAAAAGAACACATGGAGATAAAATCCAGAGACAGTGCCTTCATGTAAAACAACCTCTTGTTTAACCAACCGAAGAAGGGAAAAGCCATGCAAGAAGGAAGCAGAGGAAAGAAAGACCTTGGCAGTATTCAGCCCTCCTTCTCTACACAGACCATGGACTTCATTCCGTGTCCCTTCTGCAATGGAGAGCCATGTAAAATTACAGTGGGAATGTCAGAAGGGAGTGGTAACTCAAGGGATGGAGAGCTAAGGACCACTCAGAGGGTGAGACATCAGAGAGACTGTCGTAAGTGGTAGGTAATGACTAGGCGATTTGGGAGCATATCGACTGGGAGATACATTTGCCAATGAAGAGAAGTCTGCCTACTTAGGGACATTCCTTCCTTGAGGACACCCAGGAAAGACAATTCAGAAAGGATCGTGGTATGTAAGAGCCTTGGGTCTATCAAGTCAGAGCTCACTGGCATGCACAGGACTTTTAATATGCTGAATTCCAAACTTCTGATTCCCAGAAAGACAAGCAAGCTTAGCGAGACTGGGACTGCCTCAAGATTTCAAACAAGAGCAATAACCAGGTTAGAAGCCCTAAACAAAGAAGATAAGCACGTTGACTTCAGCCATCTCTGAGGGTCCCTCCATAAAGTCACCCTGGATCAGTGTCATTCAAGCCTCTAACTCTGCCAAGAGGACCCCCGTCAGTATGAACCAGTGCTATAATCTCCACTTGCTCTCATGACTCCCCCAAAGTGAGAGCTTCCAGCTGAGTCTGCCAGAGTCTAACTTGCCGTGCACAGTTGCCTCCCATTCGGCAATGCCCCGTCTGCCCATCTAACGAATAATGAAGCAAAAATATTTTTCATTGAATCTGGACTGAACAGATACAGTCCATTGTCCTGCCACTTTTCACTGAACGATAGATTCCACCACCTGTCTATATGTCACGCACGGGGTATGTTAGGTGTTAGACAAAACCCCGGATGATTTAAGTGTATGGGTAGATGGTTGTAGATTCTGTACAAACATTACGCCATTTCATTGAAGGACTTAAGCATCTGCGTCTGTTGATATTTGAGAGAGGTTCTGAAACACATTCCCCACAGATACCTAGGAAACATACATTCACTGAGGTTCCTGGATAGTTGTTTACTGAAGCAGGTTGGTCAATATGATCCAAACTTCTCCATATATTATTTTATTTAACCCCTGCTACAAACCCCTGAAAGACTGGAAGTATTAGCCTATTTCACAAACAAGAGAAACAAAGTGTTCCTGGATTAGGTTGCCTGGTGTTTGCTAGAAGGTTAATCACACAGGAGTTTAGGAGCAGAGCCAGGCATATGGTAAGCACTCCATGTCTGTTAGCGGTTATATCTTTGGATTATTATACTAGGGGTCACGTCTTGTATCAGATAACTACACAGACTTCAATGCCACAGGCTCTCTGGTGCCAAAAGATCATTTGTATCAGCAACATGATTTCAAGGAATTCATTCCTTCACAGATATCAATGCCACAGGCTCTCTGGTGCCAAAAGATCATTTGTGTCAGCAATGTGATTTCAAGGAAATCATTCCTTCACAGATTTCAATGCCACAGGCTCTCTGGTGCCAAATGATGGTTTGTATCAGCAATGTGATTTCAAGGAAATCATTCCTTCACCCCTGTTTCCATCTAAAACAGAGATGGCAGTGCCGAATCAGACCATAAACACTATGCAGTGTTGTCATTTCTAAATGGTTTCCTTTTTCTTCTCCTTGTTTAAACACGAGTCTAACATAAACTGTACACACCTATACAATAACTATGAATCCATCTTATTATAACCCAAGCTTGGCTGTCAGGACCCCATAAGCAAGGCAGTCAAAGCCTGGCAGCTTTTTTTTTTTTTCCTACAAAGGTTCTAGAATTTAGCAATATTGACCCCCATGATCACCACCACAGCACTCAGAGGAGCACTCAACAAACACTTATTTGTTCAGTACTTCTCAGAGGAAAGCTACAGAAAGGTGATTTTTCTCCTTTGGCCTTAGATGTGTGCTTATGATATCTCCAAGGGGACAGACAGACAGAGAAATCATTTCAGTGAGATGTGCTGGCGATGGAGATGCCACTGAGGCCCAGGGAAAGAGGTGACAGCTGAGCTGAGTGATGAAGGATGAGCTGAGCGTTGAAGGGGGAGGGTGGAGACATGGCTGGCAGGAGAACCTTGGGGAGGGAGATAGGTAGCCCTGAAGAGCTGGGAGAATGGGTATGGTCAGGAAGTACAAGGCTGGAGGGGGAGGAAGCAGCAGGGCCTGAGAAGGCACTGGTGAGCCTGAAAAGGGCCTGCTTTATCACCTGAGGAATCTGAACTGTCACCTAAGGCAGTGGGAAGTTCTGTGACAGAGAGGAGCTAGGCCATTAGAGAAAAGTAATTTAGAGGCTGGACGCAGCCAGCAGGATACAGGCCAGCCCACTTAGTGTGGCATCCCTTGCCAGGATGTTCCAAAAGATGGAGGGTGGGCTGAAACAGAACTAAGTGTAGAACACTTGCCCAGCACAAGGAGACTGGAATTCAATCCCAAGTGACATTGCATATTTGCACACACACACACACACACACACACACACACACACACACACACATAAATAACACACACAATCATGGGTGTCCAACACATGAGAATGCCTTGGGAGAAGCGAGAAGAGGCTAAAATAGAGGTAATTGAGAGGGAGAAGCAGCCCTTGATGACAGCCCTTAGGGAACAAGTGTCTGGAGGTAAAGCTTGCTCTCCACGGCTCCTTAACCTGGCTGGAGGGGGATGGGGGTGATCTGGCAGGGACAGACAGGGCAGGATAAGAAGCAGGTTTGTCTGGCCTGTGGGTCCATATCAGATACCTGTCCCACGAGTGTTGCTGTCCCATGAGCCATGGAAAGACAGGCTAAGAGTTCCTGAGGACATCTGGTGTGAGGCATGAATATGTAAAGATAAATGTAGTCATGGTCATGGAAGATAAGGAACCATCCTGGCCTGAGGGAGAAGACAGTCCCATTCTGCGTTGGGATACTGGCATGTGACTGGAAATCACCTTTAAAAAAGATTCCAGAATCACGAGATGGGGAAACTGATCTTCTAATCATCACTGAGAACCTAAGTATTTGGTTTTTCCTTAACTAATATTTTAGATTCATGTACTCTTCTACCCTACTGGGGACAATGAACTTTATGTATGGATTCCTTCTAAAGCAACTGGGGGCACAAAGCAAAGTAGAACAGAAATAAAAAATGACAAGGAGGTATGTGTCAATTAAATGGAATAAGTGTGTGCATCGGTGAAACAATGCATTGAAGTAGCCTGAACTGTGTGGTGTGTACCCACAGCCTGTGATTCAGAGTGAGTGTGCCTCTGAGTCAAGTGGCTGCTTACCTCAGTGTCTTCCAGACACAAAGGAGAAGTCAAGGAAAGACCAGAAGAGGCGAACGCAAGATCCTATCCTAGCACAGTACAGCTGTCATCTGACTGAAGGTCTCTGCTGAGTTTATAATGAGCAGCAAGTGTTGTTTTCTAGTGTCCCAACACTGACTGCATTGTGGTAACCAGCAGCTCCCACTGGCAATTACATAAATTTTTGGTTTTGATTTCTTTTTTGTTTGTTTGTTATTTTTCGAGACAGGGTTTCTCTATGTAGCTCTGGCTGTCCCAGAACTTGATTTGTAGACCAGGCTGGCCTCGAACTCACAGAGAACTGATCTGCCTGTCTCTGCTTCCCAAGCGCTGGTATTAAAGGCATGCACCACCACCACCACCTGGCTTATACATTTTTAAAGGTTTATTTTATTTTTGATTATGTGTATATGTCTGTATGTGGGTGTATATCTATATGGTTTTTTATATACTATGAGCCTGCATAACTGAAATAGTTTAATCAATGCATTTTAACAGGCAGGCATTAGTTTTCAAAAGGTTAAGTCTCCAGGGAATTAAGCAACAAGCAAAAGTTGGAGCTGGCTGTAAGCTCTCAGCCTTTACTCACTGTCCTTGTGGGGGAGTCGGGCACCACCCAGCCATGCCACAGGCATCCCCTGTGGTGAACCAGAAGAGTCTAACATGTCCCAACGTTACTGTGAGAAAGGTGAGTGGAAAAATTTGAAATCCCCACCTAGCTCACTCCAGGTAATCCTCCCTGAGGAAAGTTGCTCAAAGGAGTTCCTCCAGGCAAGCTCTGTTTGGTCATGTTGTTCAGTCATTGTCTGAGTTCCACTCTTGTTTTGTTTTGGTTCAGTTCAGGTCTGGCTCTCCTACTAGACAGTAGTAGCCTTTTCAAGGCAAACATGACATCATCCTTTTCTCAGTCCCCAGAACCCGACATGGTGTCTGGCATATTTTCAGAGTTTTGTAAATGTGAGGACCAGGATCAGAAAACCTGTTTTGGTATGAAGGATGAAGGAAGAAAAGGATATTATTAGCTGCCATGAAATTATCCAGCTCCAGGCTCAGGGAAATAGTGGGTGAGGAGGACCACTCATGATCCAGAGCTACTTAATGAAAAAAGAAAAGAAAAGAAAAGAAAAGAAAAGAAAAGAAAAGAAAAGAAAAGAAAAGAAAAGAGAAGAAAAAAGAAAGCCCTTTCCCTTTGTGAGGCAGTGTCTTATTCCATTTTCTGCTGGAGCTGGGTGACTTTTTTTTCCCCCAGAGCTGAGGACCGAACCCAGGGCCTTGCGCTTGCCCAAGCGCTCTACCACTGAGCTAAATCCCCAACCCCAGCTGGGTGATTTATAAAATACACAGGTGAAAGCCAGGCGGTGGTGGCACACGCCTTTAATCCCAGCACTTGGGAGGCAGAGGCAGGCGGATCTCTGTGAGTTCGAGGTCAGCCTGGTCTACAGAGCAAGATCCAGGACAGGAACCAAAACTACACAGAGGAACCCGGTCGTGAAAAAACAAACAAACAAATGAAAAAGAAAAAACGCACAGGTGTGGTGCTAAAGCTTGTCAACAGGATTGAATTCAGACACACCCAGGATGTGGTAAAGTACACTTCAGGGGGTGTCTGAAAGGGGCTCTCCAGAGAAGATTCTCTACAGGGGATGAAATGAAACTTCCTGAACATGCAGAGCTGCCCCAGGTTGGCAGCTAATGGGGAGCCACAGCTGAAGAAGAGAATGAGCTAGCCCAGCCACACTAGTTTCTGCTCCTTAGCTGTTGTTCTTCCCCACTGCGACAGACAGAATGAAAACACATCTTTCTCCCTTCAGTCACTACTTTGTCGTGACAATGAGACCACTGAACTCACACAACAGGCTTGTTTAGACTCCTGGTTCTGGCTGAGGCTTGGAAGTTCAAGAGCATGCCGAGTGGGCAAGCAGCATTTGCCTGGCTGTTAGGGCTTTCTGCTGCTTCTGCTCACTGCAGTAGATGGAAGGTAAACAGGTGTGAACGAAAAAGAAGAGGGCCTTCCCTCCCATATGACTCAGCCAATCCTGTGAAAAAGGCAACAATCCCTCACTATGGCGGTTCCACACCATGACCCATACACCTCACACTAGTCTCATCTGCCAACACTGCCACAGTGAGGGACTAAAGTCCTAACATATGAACGTTTCTTCAAACCATATTGATATCCACCACCTTGGGAGGAAGAGTCATGGTAGATACGTTCATTTAGGGCTGAACATTCTACGATTTCTTATCCTCTGCACCTTGACCAGTTATGAGTCTCTGTGTTAATCAGAGTCACTGCAAATAGAAACTTCTCTGATGAAGGTTGAGAGATGCATTAACATATGGGTATAACAAGAAGTTATTAGAGTCAGTTTGAGACCATAGCCACTTACCAGTAGGTCCTCCTGTAGAGCCTCTGACCTGTCTAGCCTTAGGTTCTTGGCCCCAGAATGGTACCAGGTATGGGTTTCATCTTATAGAATGGGACTTAAATCCAATCAGGCAGTGGATTGTGTCTTACTTTAGGTTTCTATTGCTGCAATGAAATACCATGACCAAAAAGAAAGTCGGGGACAAAAAAGGGCTTATTTGGCTTATACTTCCACATCACTGTTCATCATCAAAAGAAGTCAGGACAGGAACTCAAACGGGGCAGGAACCTGGAGGCAGGAGCTGACGCAGAGGCCATGGAGGGGTGCTGCTTCCTGGCTTTCTCCTCATGGCTTGCTCAGCCTGCTTTATATATATATGTATATAAAACCCAGGACCACCAGCCCAGGGATGGCACTGCCCACAATGGGCTGGACACTCCTCCACCAAACACTAATTAAGAAAATGCTTTATGGGCCTGCCTACGACCTGATCTTACTGAAGCATTTCCTTAGTTGAACTTCCCTTCCTCTTAGATGACTTTAGCTTGTGTCAAGTAGACACAAAGCTCTCGAGCACAGGTTGGTTCCTCTCAAGATGTTCACGCCACATTGCACCCGTGGGCATCATGTCTTGCCAGTCCAGCCATGACTGGAGCTCTCGGGGTTCACAGCTGGGTTCCTCCTCCAGCATCAGCACAGCAACTTCCAGTACTGTGAAAGCTAACTAGTAGGGTGTAGCTTCCAAGTCAGTACTGGCTTGATTTTTCCATGCTCATGGATGTGGTGTCTTCAACCATAGGGTCTTACTGTGGAATTCTTGGGGGCAGCCAAGAACACTAACAAAAGCCTGTGATGTTTGGGAATCTATAGGACCTCAGTGGCCAACAACCCATTCCTAACACTAGGCTTTTTGGTTTCTTAACTTCATGAATTGGTTATTCATGTTTCTTTTTTTTAAAATTTATCTGTTTTTATTTTATGTGCATTGGTGTTTTGCCATGGGTGTTGGGTCCTGGGGAATGGAAATTAAACAGTTGTGAGCTGCCGTGTGGGTGCTAGGAATTGAACCCAGTCCTCTGGAAGAATAGTCAGTGCTATTAACCACCAAGCCATCTCTCCAGATCCTCATGTGCTGTGGATATTGCTCTGTATAAATACAATGCTGTTTGGCCAGTGGTCAGGCAGGAAGTATAGGTGGGACAAGAGAGAAGAGAATTCTGGGAGGTGGAAGGCTGGGGCAGGAGAGACTGCCAGCCGCCGCCATGACAAGCAACATGTAAAGACACAGGTAAGCCACAAGCCACGTGGCAAGTATAGATTAATAGAAATGGGTTAATTTAAGATAGAAGAAGTAGATAACATGAAGCCTGCCACGGCCATACAGTTTGTAAACAATATAAGTCTCTGTGTGTTTACTTGGTTGGCTCTGAGCGTCTATGGGCCTGGCAGGTAGAGAGATTTGTCCTGACTGTGGGCCAGGCAGGAAAACTCTAGCTACACTCATGTTTCTTTTTTTTGAAACATATCCGTTTTCTTCTTTTGAGATCTATCCATTAAGTTCTATTGCTCGTTGATTGATTAGATTATTTTCTCTTTCAGGTATTAATTTTTCAGTTCTTTATAGTCTGGATTTTTTTTTTCTTTTCTTTTGTTTTTCACTACAGGCTTTGTGTGTGTGTGTGTGTGTGTGTGTGTGTGTGTGTGTGTGTGTGTGGCCTTGGCTATCCTGGAACTCACTCTTAGGACCAGGCTGGCCTCAAAGTCAGAGATCCACCTAGTTTTGCCTCCTGAGTGCTGGATTAAAGGCAAGTGCTGCCCGGCCTGGCCTACTCATTGTATTCTTTAAAAAATGGTAAGCATCGGGGTCATAGGTGTGGCTCTCCACTAGAGCACTTGCCTAGGATGCATGAAGCTTTGGTTCAAGCTCGACCAAGAAAAAGTAACCAAGTCCCAAGATTATACCTCACTCAGAACACACACCTCACAAATAGAAAACTAAGCTCAAAGTTTTTTTGTTTTGTTTTGTTTTGTTTGTTTTTTGGTTTTTTGAGACAGGGTTTCTCTGTATAGCTTTGTGCCTTTCCTGGAACTCACTTGGTAGCCCAGGCTGGCCTTGAACTCACAGAGATCACCTGCCTCTGCCTCCTGAGTGCTGGGATAACAGGCATGTGCCACCACTGCCCGGCCGCTCAAAGATTTTTTTTAAATGTATTAAAAAATATTGATGTTGTGTGTGTCTTCCTGTGTGTCTCTGTCTGTCCGACTGTGTAGGTATGACACAGCGTGGTATGTATGTGATGCTCAGAAGACAACTTCCTGGCATTGGTTCAGGCTTGGCTCCCTTACTTCTCAAGCCATCTCACTGGCTCCTTAAAACATTTTGAGACGTTACCTTTAAACTCTTCCACTAACCCAGACATCAGTATCTGGGAAATATGTCTTGCAACTCCATCAGCACCCTGTTTCTCAACATTGCTCTTCCTGAATAAAGACCCTTTCCCCACCCTCTCATCTTCGTCATCTTGTAAATCTGGGAGAGGAGATGTGGGACAGTGGCCATGGTCATTTGATTGCCATAATGAAGGGAGAAAAGGATTTGTGAAGTTCATATCCACAAGCGAAAGATTAAAATTTGGCCTTTGTCTCTCACATGGTACAAAAATAGCTCAAAGTGGCTCAAAGATTTTGATGTAAGACCCATCTCCCTGAAACTACTAAAGGAAAACATATGGTGATATTTTTCTGGATCAGAACCCCAAAGACACAGGATACAAAAGCAAAAAGATTGACAAATGGCAAGTCAATCCAACTAAAAAACTTCTGCCCAGCAGAGGAATCAAAGGGTAAAGCCAAGACACAGAGGAGAAATGGCAACCGTTCATCTAACAGACAAGTGATAGCTCAAAGGTTTAAAGAATTAAAAAATAACAACAATTCAAACAAGCAATCCAAAGGAAAAAATGGATAAATGATCTGCATAGACACCGCAAAAGAAGAAATACAAATTCGTGGAAAGGTCACATGGAATCAGGGTTATGAGACTGTATACAGTCCTTCATCTATCTGAACCTGACTCCTTGTCAAGAAACAAGAAAAAAAAACCCAAACAAACAGATGTCTCCTCAAGGACTGAAATTGGGGTGACCCCAAGTGGACTTCAGGTACACTGCTCTACAGAAAGGCTTAGGAGAACCATGAGTTTTTGTTCTTACAAATGTGGGAATTGCTGGAATATTTTTGTGGGGTGGTGGACAGGAGCTTTGACAGCCTTCCAGGATGAAATCACCTCTGGCCTTCTCTGTGAATAAAGCCCTCACTTGTTCCTGGCTAGGGTGGACCTCGCTGCTTCCTGAAAAAAATTCCTGGCCATGCCTTCACATCCCTCCTCCTCCACATAGCCTAATATTGCTGAGGCCTAGAGTTGCCCCTCTGGGAACAGCACAAAACCTGGTCTGTTTTGAGCAGAGGGCTGGGCAGGGAAGAATCCCCCAAGAAACCTCCTTTCAAAAATCAGTTCATTCTCTGTTCTTGCCACGACAGCTTCTTTCTTTAGAAACAGTCAGATGTCAGAAAATGATACATCCCAAGATGCTTAATGAATTAAGCTCTAAATGAAGATTCAACATCACATTTTCATCAGAAAAGCTAGGAGAGCCGGGGCAGAAAGCAGCTGCTTAGGCATTTATATGGTCTGTATCTGCAGAGGTTAATCCTCCAATCCCCACACTTAGTCAGGCTGGAGATGGCAGGCCCTGGGCCACAGTGAATCCACTACTACCTGGGGTCCCTCCCAGAAGTCTTTATTCTTAAAGGGTTAGAAAGCCTTGCTCTCCCTGAGTTTCTGAGTTAGTTCTCATTTGGATATACACACACACAAACACACACACACACACACACACACACACACACACACACACAAACACACACACACACACACACACACACACAAACACACACACTCACACACACACACACACACGCATATACACACACAAACACATGAAAACACACACATATACAACCACACACACACACACACACACACACACACACACACACACATTTTTTAAATTTTTTTGGTCCCCATGGTCAGCTGCTTGTCTTTGACTTTGTTGCCCTATCCTGATAGTCTCTATTCTCTTAGTTTTTTAAAAATAGTTATCTATGTATCTATGTATCTATCTATGTATCTATCTATGTATCTATCTATGTATCTATCTATGTATCTATCTATGTATCTATCTATCTATCTATCTATCTATCAAGTTGATGTGTATGAATGCATGTATGTCTGGGCACCACACTGGGCAGTAACCAAGGAGGCCGGAAGAGGATGTGAGGTCCTCTGGGACTAGAGTTCCTGACAGTGGCAAGCCTCCAGGTGGGTTCTAGGAACTTATCTCAGCCCTTTGAAGGAGTGCTCGGAACCCCTGAGCCCTCTCTCCAGCCCTCTTCTGATTTCGGCTTCTGCTTTGTCAGACGGCCTCCGGTCCTCTCTGGAAATGGAAAAGATACGAGCAAAGTGTTTAGGACTCTCGGTTTCCAAGTCCCATCTCCCAAGCCATAGCGGACTCTTCTTCCCCTTGTTACGACAGCGGCCCTCAGTCTTCCTAACGACGCAACCCCAACCGTAAAAGATTTCTATTGCTGCTTCGTAGCTGTAATTTTGGTACTGCTCTGAATCACAATGTAAATATCTGACGGGATGGGGGTCTCGACCCACAGGTTGAGAACCAGGGCCTTAGGCCCTCAGTTCTGAACACCCAAAGTAATAGCGTTTCTGTGGAAAGCCGGTAGCTCTCAATGACCTCCTTACCCAGCACAGATTCATGCAACCTAGGGCGCCCTGGGGAAATATGCTTGTTGAATGAGTAACAGAAGCTCCGAGAAAGGAAGAGACAGAGGTGAGCCCCCCAGTGTGGAGAGTCTCTCAGAGTTATTACCCAAGTTCCCAGTGTCCTGACCCCTTTAACTGATTCAGGTTTGCGTTTTCCTTGGGAGAGCCCTTTTAGGTGGAATGTTGTTATGAAGGAATGGGTCTTCCCCTTGGAGGAAAGTGGGACAGTTACAGAGTGGGGGTTGGTGAGCATTATTTACAAAGGGGCACACCGTGGATATTTTACACCTCACCCCACCTAGCTTGTTGCCACTGAACCTGTGACCACTCTCGTTATCTGTGGATTCTGCTTTTACGAATTTGCCCGCTCACTAAAATGTATTTATAAGCCCCTTATTAATATCCAAGATGGAGGCTGGAGAGATGGCTCAGTGGTTATGAGCACTGGCTGCTCTTCCAGAGGACCCAAGTTCAATCCCCAGCACACATATGGAGTCTGTAGCTCCAGTTTCAGGGACTCTGATGTCCGCTTCTGCCCTCCATAGGCACCAGGCATGAACATGTACTTTGACGTACATGCAAGAGGAACACTCATACGCACAAAATAAAAATAATAAATCTTTAGAAAAAATACCCAAGGTGCCTTGATGGGTATCAGGGGTGTGTGAAAAGTAGTGAAAAATTTAAGATCCCTGAACTGCCATGTTCCCAGTTGCTGGTAAATTATAGCAACTTCCTGTGCTCTGTTTCAACTTCATATTATAATTGAGGACCATTTTCACAACTGTTTTGTTTGCATTTCTGTGTTTTATGTTAGAACTTCACTGTTTAATGCCCCCCTACTCCCTTACCCTACCCCCACACCTCCCCACACGCAGCTCTGAAATGCTGCCTTGAGTTCCTATGAGCAAGACCGTAGTGTACATCATGGACAAACACCTGTTCTGGAGAGACTCCCAGCAATCCGAGTTTGAGGTGCTACTGGGGAGGAACCCTGTATACTTGCGCTTGTTCTTGTTTCTGAGACAGAGGCTCGTGTAGCCAAGGCTGGGCCTTGAACTTGGTATACAGCCCAAGATGGCCTTGAACTTTCTGCCTCCACTTCCTCAATCCGGGGATTGCTGGTATGCAACACCAAACCTGTCCGAGCGTCTTTTGATGAGTCAACAATTTATGGTAAGGGAAATGTCTTCGTCAAATAGAGGCTCACATAGAATAAAGGTATTTATTGATAACAGACAAAAAACAAGACACAAAAAACTCACATTTGTATTTTTCCTAGCATAGCATTCAGTATTTGCTGATTCCATGTTCGTGATAACTAACTTCAAAGCCTAAGAGTACCTTGAATGCTTTGAAGGCCACTCTACAGAGTGAAGAAAGAGGAAGCAGTTTATATTTTATGAAAACGGTTGGCATGGCCTGATTTAGACCGTGACCCACTGCTTGCCAGTTCCTACTGAACCACCTCTTTTCAAGACATCAGATGTAGAGAGATCTTCAATCTTGTTTGTGTTCAGGCAGCTGGACTCAGGGGCCAGTGCTCTCTAATTATTGGCTGCCTTGCTTGAGGCGGTTTTCCAGAGTCTGTTATACAGCCCTGTGTCCCTTAATGATCAGTCCAAGAAATGCATGTTAGGCAAGTCCATCACCGTGCTGACACAAACCTGGATGGCATGGACAGGTCACCTTAGGCGAATCCTTGTTGCAGTCAAGAGAGGTGACTAACCAGAGATGTATGAGGCCAGCACTGATACCGCACGGTGTGGCATCTGACACCAGCCTTTGAGGTCTATAAGTAGAATTTAGAATACACTCCAAGATAAAAACAAACAAACAAACAAACAAAAAAGTATAGTGCAGAAAATGCATAAACCAGCAAAATAGTTATTTGCAACTGTCAAGCCCTGTGTAATGTGTGCGTACTTTCACACACATGGCAACACAGTATCTCACTTATACCAGCTTCGCTGTAACTTATTGTCCTGTGTTGTCATGGCAGCTGGGATGTCACTAGCCTATAAGCTTCATTATACCATCTTTTGGGACCACTGCCTTCAAGCGGCCTTTTGCTGGCCAAAGCATCATTATGAGACATGGGACGATAAAATGGAAAGAAAGACGCAAACTAACCAAGGCTACACAGGTTAAAATGACAGCAACATGGGGTTCTGTGTATGAGGTTTTCTCCACTCAGCCTCCTCCACCCAGGTCAGCAGGGTGACTTCACTATTCGGGTTCGTTCTTGTTGTCCAAACCTCATACAGAAAGTGGATGCTGACAAATCTCACTCCTACAGAGTCCTTTCACTGTTTTCCCGAGGTCACAGACACCAAACAGTTTAACTGGACGGGAAGAACAACCACCACCAAAGCGACTCAGGAAGATTTCCCAAAACCTGTAGCCTCAGGGGCTGTAGGTCAGGGGTGAAGAGCTTGCCTGGCATGTACAAAGCCTGAGATTTTTATCTCCATCGGGGACAGATGAATCAAATCAGTAGCCCGGCTTCTGCTTGCTTGCTGGCTCACAACACGGTTTCAGAGCGTCGCCGGGAGGTGGCCACCCCCACCCCTGTGCCCCCAGCCTTATTTAGCTTCCTGTCAGTCAGACAGTTTTCAGGCAGGGGACAGAAACCTGTGGGTGAGAAACTTCTCAAGTGTCACTGCTTGCAAAAGACCGAAGGAAAACAGAAAGCCCCGTTTATTATCCTGACGGAAAAGATAACATCGCGTTGCCCTTTTGGTTTGTTTAAGGTTAGGTCCCGAGGATTCCTTGAAAGTTGCCTAAGAAGAGAGTTTCTCAAATATTTCTTCCCTCACTGCGTTCTCGTTCAAAAATGAATCTCATTAATAAAAACAATGACGAATATCATAAGAAAGGATGTGAGTCTTCCCACTTTTAAGAGGAGTAAAGACTGCTTCCAGCCTGATGATGGTTCAAAGTTATTTGTCAACTAAGTGGGGATGTTCTGACACTGACTGGACTTGAGGTTACATTAAAAAAAAAAAAAGGCGACAAAATTAAATCGGCACTTTAACCCCAATAAACACATAGCCCTTGATAGATACGATTTCATTAGCGCTTGCATACTAGAATTACGACATTCCTAAACCCATATCCTGGGATCTTAGTTCTGCAGGCTATCTTTGGTGTGCCTCAATCATTACAGTCTAAGGACGAATTAGGGAGGCGGCTCAGGAAGAGGACGGAGCGGGCACGTTCTGCACGCAGGAAGGGCTGCACGTGGAAGGGTGTCCCGGCGGGTCTAGCGCCGAGGGGGGCCCGGGGCCTGGGGCGGGGCCGAGCAGCCGGTTCCAGGCAGCTGAGACAGCCCAGCTGGGGACTCGACCTAGGGTGGCCGGGGGCGTGGCGAGCTCTCAGTCACGTAGCCCTGAGCCTTGCAAGGTGGTTCTGCGCTACCAAGGACTGTGGCCTTCTCGAGGTCAGCATTCGAGGGTGTAGGGATCATCTGGGTTTTCCTAACTGCATCTTATTTGCACACTCGCTAAAAATGGACAGAAAACAGGAACCAGGCATTTTTATACAAGTTGCACATTTCAAAGACAAGGGAGTGTCGTCCTGGCTGCAGGGTGCTCTGGGACCAAGGATTTCAGTTGCATTTGTCAGATAAGGAAAAGCCACCCCACCCCCACCCGCAGGCATTACGTTATTGCCTCAAACCATTCTACCCTTAAGCCTAGTTTTTTTGTTTGGTAACTTAAGACTTTTAAGCAAAGTCCTGGAAAAGCTAATTCATTTCTGCAGCTGTGCTGAATGCTGGTGTACCCTTGTGGCAACCATTGTTCAGTCGTTTAGGAGCCCCCACACCCTTACCGGAGCTGGCTACAAGAATGTAGTCTGAAGAAGGGCGGTTTGCCCTGGTCCTTGAAAGCAGCGTTGTTTACTATGGCTGAAGAGTGTGTGAGCCGCAGAGAGCACCCAAGGTTCATTTCTGTCTACCCCTGCCACCCAGCCAGCTCAGGGAACTGCCCCCCCCTCTGCCCCTCACCCCTGCGTGGTGAAAGAAAATGATTCTGTGTGGACTTACGCCACACAAATTTTCAAAATTCTGGCCACACATTCAGCCTTCCAAGAGGATAATCAAAAGCAGAGCGTGTTAAGACACCCATGCTGCGCTGTCCATCCAGAGCTGGGCTGTTCCAAACAGAATTATGAAATGCCCCGGCTGCTCCCCTTCATCTCAAGCAGGGCACCCAAGTGGCTCTACTGTTCCCCTAGGCACGGTATGAATGGCAAGAGGTTTCTGCCAGGTTAAAGCTGAGGTTACCAAGTGAGCCGTGCAAGCCTGCAATCCCAGCCACGGTAGGACAGAAAGTTCAAAGCTTGCCTGGGGTACCGAGGGAGTTCCCGCCAGTAAGTTAGTCAAGACGTTTTGTCTCAAATACAGAGTGGTAGGTCACCTGTGTAGCATCCTCCAGGCCCTAGTTAGCAATGGAAGTAAAAGGCACTGTGTGTCCATGCAGGAGGAGGGGTAGCTAAGCCTGGTTACATATTGTGAAACCCCCTTCCCAATCTGGGCACACCATCCCTCACCGAGCCCCCCACCCCGAGTCCCCCACCCCTGAGGGTTGTGGGGCCCATCTCTTGTCTGTCCTTTGTTTCCACGGGTTGATTCCTCTTCCCTGTTCCCTACTTGTCCTTCACCTCTGCTTCATGTCACTTCCCCCTCCCCCCATGACGCTTTCCCTAAGTCCTTGACTGTGTAGCTGACACAGCACTGGGGTCATAACGATTGGTGGAGGTCAGCTTTCCCTTTTGGATCTGCAGCTTTTGGAAACAGGAACTGAGCCTCCTTCTGTCAAGGTTGTGCTGATATTTAAACTCCTGCCTGACTGCTGGAGGCTGGGAACAGATTTGAGAAAGGAAGCTCTACCCTCTGGAACCCGAGGAGGGGAAGACGGACCATAAACAGGAGAAAGTAAAAGATGCCCAAGGCTTCCATCTGGGCTCTGGGGAACAATGGGGGATTTGGGCGGAGGTGGGAGGGCAAGGCAGCTCTCAGAGGGTCACGGAAGGCCATGTGGAGAGGAGAGTGACATGCTGTCAGCCTGAGGGTGGTGACCGAGGGAACAGTGGGTGTTTGGAGGCCTACCTAGGTAAGTGGTAAGTCCTGGACAAGTTCTAGACCTTCTTAAAAGGGAAAGCTGATAAATGATTGGTGGACGGGGTAGGGGAGAAAGGGAAGCGAAGGGGGCAGGGAATAAGAGCCAAGGGTCACACCAAGGTCATTGACCTGAGGGAGAGGGCTGCAGGGGTTGCCTATGTGGGGAGCACCTTGGACTGTTAAGCTGTTAAGGTGACTGTGTGGCTATGGGAGCTGTCAGTCTGGTATTCTGAGTGGGCACCCAGGGCCTGGCAATGAGGGCCAGGCATACAGGGGCACATAGTAGGTATTCAAGAAAAGGATCAGCTGACTAGGCAGTCAAAAGAAATAACATGGCTTAAAGCAGAACCTCGATCACATGGATTTGTGAATTAGAGACAAAGCAGTGATTTCAACGTCCCCTCTGTTGAGTTTATGCAATGTGTTCTTTTAGTGAACGTGCTCAGCTGGCCAGGCCACCTGGTGATTGATAATGGGCTTGTCATCTCAGCTACTTGAAATGCTGAGCCAGGAGGATGATCAGTTCAAGGGCCTGCCTGGGCTACTGAGTGCGTTCAAGGCCAGTCTGAATAATTGAATGAGACTGTGTTTCCAAATGGGGCTGAGGATATCCCAGCCTTGAGTTTGACTCCCAGCACCCTGGGGGGAGAGTGCTCCTCCCTTTCCAGAGTGCTATCCCCCTGTCTTTGTCTCCCTCCTCCAAGATGGGGTAGCTTGTCCTCAGTGGCATGTCAGTCTTGCTATTTCCTGAAATGAGGGGAGACCAAAGACCGTCCTCAGCTCTGGAAATGTTTCTTTATTTGGGAACAACACAGGACCATTTAGTCTAATCATACGAGGATATGAGGGCTCCTTTTTACCCATTATGGCTTTTTTTTTTCTTGTCTGAGACAGAGTTTCTTTGTGTAGCCCTGATTGTCCTGGAACTCACTCTGTAGACCAGGCTGGCCTCAAACTCACAGAGATCTGCCTGCTTCTGCCTCCTGAGTGCTGGGATTAAAGACGTGCACCACCACTACCACCACCTGGCCAGTTATGTCTTTATATATAACCTATAGGGTGAAATGTTATTTTTTCTTTAATCTGATGATTGGTTGTCATACTTTTCTATGAATATCTCTGTTTTAATCTGGGGTTGTAAAATGGTTTTGTAATCCCAGCATTTGGGAGGCTGAAGCAGGATGATCCAGAGTTTGAGGCCAAATGGAGGCCAGAGTAAGACCTTGTCAAAAAAAAAAAAAAAAAAAAAAGAAAGAAAGAAAGAAAGACAAGAAAAAAGAAAAATAAGCTCTGTGTGTGTGTGTGTGTGTGTGAGAGAAAGAGAGAGAGAGACAGAGAGAGAGAGAGAGAGAGAGAGAGAGAGTATGGGGGTGGGGTGTATGAGGGTGTGTAGAGGAGTGGGTATGTGTATGTGAGGCTGTGTGTATGGTGTGTGTGTGTGTGTGTGTGTGTGTGTGTGTGTGTGTGCATGTAGCAATCACTCAGAGATCAGAGGTCTATATCAGCTGGCTCCCCTTATCACTCTCTGCTTTGCAGATTTTTGAGGTGGTCGCTATGTTTCATTTTGGTTTGTTTTGTGACAGTATCTCACAGAATCTGAAGCCCACAGATCTGGCAAGACCAGCTGGCCAGGGAACTCCAGGGATCCCCAGTCTTGGCCTGTCCGGTAGTAGGAATCCAGGTGCACACCACGGTGCCTGGCTTTTTGTGTGGGTGCCGTGGGTCTGAACCAAAGCCCTTACACTTGTACGGCAGGTACTTCACCCCCAAACCCTCTCCACAACCCCTCTTTTAGCATGGGAGCTCCCATGTTCTCCTTGATTTTCTTAGTTCTTGGCCATTGTCGCCTGGGCTTCTATGTGTTTCTTTGTCTTAGCTCTCAGAGGGCTTTTTCCCCCTGATCAAGCTTTCTTTACAACTGTTCCCAAATGCTCACCTTCTCACCCAAGGCACCTCATACATGAATACAGTCAATTTTGTGGATGGGGAGTGTGAGTGTGGGTGGGGGATGGATGGGTGGGTGGGTGGTGGGTGGGAGTGGGGGATGAGCATTGCTTAGCTTGGCTGTTCTCTTCAGAACCAGCTCTTACCACTTCTCACACGGAAACTTCTCTTGGATCATCCCATACATTTCTGTCTTCTCAGGGTTGTTCAGCTAGACAGTCACATATATTTAGGATATAGGGTGTTAAGTTAACAATTGCAGAGGAGCATGTAACACTCCAACACTTTGGGTTAGGAAAGGAACGGAATGCTTTAAGCACTGCTTAATGGGCCATAGGATCATGGAAGACAGTGGTGCTGGATGTGATTTGATGAATTGTGGGGAGCTGGTTCAACAGGTTTCTGAGGAGAAGAATGTTAATATGTGACCTAGAGATCATTCTTGGGATACTTTGTGAAAAAAGTGGCTGCTTTTTGCCCTTGTCCAAAGAGTCTGCCTGAGGCTAAAGTGGAGAGTTTTGGATTAATTCCTTTAGCAGAGGAAATCTCAAAATGGTCTAGTATAGACTCTGTTGTGTGATTATTAGTGGTGACTCCATGAATATTTATAATGAAAAGGAGCAAGCTAAGCAAAGTAAATTATAAAATGTAAATTTTAAGGAGAAAAAAAAAAGCACCAGAAAGTGGAATGGAGTGAAGTCCTATGCTCAAGGAGATAAATGGATTAAGAAATGGAATAAAGGGGGTGGTGACCTCAAGGCAAGACCTTACCCAGCTAAGTTTCCAACTTGTTTAAAAAAAAAAAAAAAAAAGTAAAGAAAAACTTAGAGCCAGGTGTGGTGGGGCACACCTTGACTCTCAGCACTCTGGAAGGCAGAGGCTGGTAGATCTCTGAATTTGAGGCCAGCCTATCTGGAGATCCAGTTTCAGGATAGTCAAGCTTACACAGTGAAGGACAGAAAGCTGGTGAAGTTGTAATTGAATGAGGGAGCTGTGTTCCAGCCCCAGTGAGCAGCAGAACTTGGCAGCTTCCGCCATGTAGTTCTGGCTTTAGAGTTAAGGATAGAAGAAAGCGGTTATGGAATTTGCCCCCAAGATTAAGGAAAACTGCTGAGGCCAGGCGCATGTCAGGGATGTCCATGAATGGAGGCCTAGAGAGGCCATTGTGTGAAGCTGTGAAGTTGAAGCCTGGATTGGCTTGGAGAACCTAAGACGTTTCAGATGCTAGAGTTGTGAGATACCTGCTGAGGGAAGCTTCTAACTGGGAGTGGAACCAGCCCAAGAGAAAGATTTGTGTTGCACTCAACAAAACTGAATGGAGTTGGAGATCTGAAGAGCATTTTGACATCAGACATGGAGATGTAGAGTTTGAAGTTTGCTCAGCTGTTTTTTGGTTTTGCTTTGGTCCCGTATTTCCTCTCTATGCTCCCTTCCCTATGGTTTAGAATGGTAATGTACATCCTGTGGCATTATATGCTGGAAGTATGTGAGCTGTTTATTTTTATTTTTATTTTATAGGGGATTCTAGTTAAGAGATTGCATGATCCTCAGAAGAGACTTTGGGCTTTGGATGTTAAAACATTGCTAAGACTGTGATAGACTATGAGGACTTTGGAAGTTGGACTAAATTCATTTTGCATTATGATATTGTTACAAGCTTATGGGGGCAGGGAGGAGAATGTGGTAGTTTGCCTATAATTGGCCACCGCCATCTCAGAGAGAGTGGCACTATTAGGAGGTGTGGCTTTGTTGGAAGAAGTGTGTCACGGTGGAGGTGGACTTTGAGACCTTTTACTTAAGCTTCACCCAGTGTGTCAGTTTCCTTCCTGTTGCCTACAAGATGTAGGACTCTCATCTTCAACTCCAGCACCATGTCTGCCTGAATGCCACCATGCTCCCCACCATGATGGTAATGGACTGATCCTCTGAAACTGTAAGCCGCCCCCTCAATTAAATATTTTCTTATAAAAGTTTTTTCTGGTTATGGTGTCTCTTCACAGCCACAGAAATATTACCTAAGACACTTATTAACTGGATATCCCAAGGTCTAGGGTAAAGGCACCAGCATAGTATGGGCAATTACAGTGATATTTTATTTGTATTGAAATGTGATTTTATTTATATGTTAATAAAGTTGCCTTGAGGTCAGAGCAAACCAGAGCAGAAACTGGGTGGTAGTGGTGCATGCCTTTAATCCCAGCACTTGGGAGGCAGAGCTAGGTAGATCTCTGTGTGTTCAAGGACACAGCCAGCATGGTAGACACACGCCTTTAATCTCAATACCAACCATAGACGACCTGGAGGTCTGTACAAACAGGCAGTGACGAGGAGGTCATGTGGCTGGGTTTACAACCAATGAGAAAACAGAACAGAAAATCTATAAAAAAGATAGGACACAGAGAGGTAGCTCTCTTGTGGAGAGGAAAGACAGCAGAAGCAGTGAAGGGTAAGGTTTTTCTGCTCTTGCTCTGACCTTGTGGTTTTTAATTCTGCAATTGGTTCTGTGTTTCTTATTTTAACAAACCGGTTACATCTACAATGGTGCCCAACGTGGCAAGAATTCATTAAAAAACCACTTGCCTTGGCAGTGGGTCCGGCTTCCCGCTTGGGTGGGCCTGGCTCCCCAGCTCCGGCTTAGCCCCGGCCTAACCCGGGCCTAGCTCAGCTTAGGACTCAGGCCCAACCTACCTTAGCTATGGGCGGTTACAGCCACAGCTGGAATTACTTGCTTAAAAAGCCGGTGCTACAAACAACTCAGGCCTGCAGGAGCTACCACTAATTGCAGCAGCTACACGCAACTGCAGATAGGCTGCTTTGGGCTGAAACTCCAGCACACGTGGTCAGTCGCAGCTTAAGGAAGCCAGAGCCCAGGCTCGACTTGGCTCAGACCGGAACATTGAAGTGGTTGGATTCAAGCTTTTAGCCAGAACATGGCTACGCTTTCTTGCTTTCTGTCTCTCTCTCTGTCTCTGTCTCTGTCTCTCTCTCTCTCTTTTGCGGTGCGCACGCAATTCCCACCTTGGACGCTAGGTAACTATTTTGAAATTCCCTCAGATTTCTACTGTTCTACGCAGAATTGGTAAGTCATTTATATAGATAATTTAAAGGAAACTAAAAGATTTTTTCCACATTAAAAAAAATGGGTTTTATGTGTACATTGGAAGAAAATTGGGCTTTGTTTGAAATCTTAGGCAGTACGGTAATGGAACAACTATATGAAAAGATTAATGTTGATCGAATTATGTACATTATTAATCTTCTTATCCTTCTTTTACTATTTAAAAAGATGGTCAATTTAAGTGCCAGGATAGAAATTTTAGAAAAACTTGTTAAACCTGTTCAAATGAATTATAGAGAAATTCAGATTCAGACAGAAGAAATTAACAGTGAAGTTGTTTCAGGATTGGATTATAAGGTTGCAGAAAGAAAGCCTATTTTCACACAATCACCCTTAATTTACCTGGTAACCATACAACAGCAACCTGGTCAAGTGAATACGTAAAATATTTGGACTCCAGTTGAAATGTTAGACTTACGAAGGTTTAAGGAAGCAATAGTATCTTATGGCATGCATTCTCCATATGTAAAGCAAATGTTAAACTCCTGGTCAACTTATAATAGGATTATACCACAGGACTGGCGGGAGCTGGCACAGGCGGTTCTGGAACCCAGACAGCAGCTCCAGTGGCAAATGTGGTTCAAAGAGGAAGCTAAAAACATAGCAAAACAATGTAGAGATAGAGGTATACAAATCTTCCAGGATCAGCTTGTTGGAGAAGGCCAATATGCTGCAGTAGAAACACAATGTTTATATGATATCCAAACTATAATTCTATGTTGAATGGCAGCCTTGAATGCATGGGACAGAGTTGAGGAACCAGGAAAGAAAACTGTCATTTACAAAGGTTATACAGGGCCCAAAAGAATCTTTCACAGATTTCTTACAAAGACTGACTGCAGCAGTAAAGAGAATGGTCCCCAATTCAGAAGCTAGCCAGATAATAATTGAATCTTTGGCTTTTGAGAACGCAAATGAAGCATGCAAGAGAATAATCAGGCCGTTAAAGGCGAGATCTGCACCCTTGGAAGATTGGATTAGAGACACGGTTAATGTTGAGGCTCATGATCATGATAATATGTGGGTAGGAGAAGCAATTTCAAGAGGTTTGAGGAATGTCAGATGTTTTGGATGTGGAAAGCAAGGACATTTGAAAAGGGACTGTAAACAGGGCACTTCTAGAAACAATGTTTCTTCAAGGAACAATGGCAACAGAAGGTCCCTTCCTTCCTGAGTATGTAGAAGGTGTGGTAAGGGAAGACATTGGACCAATGAATGTAGATCAACAAGGGACAGACAAGGTATTACTTTGCCTCAGTCTTCGGGAAACTCCCAGAGGGGCCTCAGGCAGGCCCCCACAGTGAATCCAGTTCAGGCCTTTCCTGCAATTGTAGAGGAGACCCCTACTCAGAGCAGTTAAATGACCAAATGCCTATTGGAATAAACCAGGATACTCAGAGTAATGGAACAACTGAGACAGAGAGAACAGAAAATTCAGGAGAAACCATAAAGAAAGTTTTTTGGCAAACTTCTATAAATGAACAAAGACCAAAATTAACAATAAAAATGAATGGTGTTTTGTTGTCTGGTCTGGTAGACACAGTTGCTGATGTTACCATAATTGCACCAGAATTTTGGCATCCATCTTGGCCTCTTCAGGAGGTAAATGTTCAACTGTTAGGAATTGGAACATTATCTCAAGTGAAACAGAGTGCAAGATGGCTCGAATGTATAGGCCCAGAAGGACAGAGAGGCAGATTAAAACCATATATGTCTAACATAGCCATAAACCTGTGGGGTCGAGACCTGTTACAACAATGGAATACTCAGATTAACATCCCTCCAACCTCAGAAATAAATCACAAACTAGCACATGTTTCTGAGAGAAATATTAGAAGGTATTATTCTAATGAGTGTTCACCAGCCATCCATATTATACAAGAACAGGGCACAAAAACTGATGATCTTCCAAAGACACCAACAGCTCTACCTTTAAAATGGTTAACAGACAAGCCTGTATGGGTTCATCAATGGCCTTTAACAACAGAGAAACTCCAGGCTTTAGAAGAGCTGGTAGAAGAACAGTTAAATGAATACTGAAGAATCTACTAGCCCATGGAATTCTCCTGTATTTGTTATTAAAAAGAAATCTGGTAAATGGAGAATGGTAACAGACCTTAGAGCAATTAACAAAGTAATTCAGCCAATGGGCTGTCTACAATCTGGAATTCCTTTGCCTACTCTGTTACCTAAAGGATGGCCTCTCATAGTTATCGATTTAAAAGACTGTTTCCTTTCAATACCCCTACAAGAAAAAGACAGAGAAAGATTTGCTTTCACGGTGCCTAGTTACAATAATTCTCAACCGGTTAGAAGATTTCAATGGAGAGTCCTCCCACAGGGAATGTTGAATAGTACAACCCTGTGCCAATATTTTGTATAACAGCCCTTGGAAGTGATACGTAAAAAATTTCCTAAATCTATAATTTATCATTATATGGATGATATTTTACTAGCTGACTCAAATGCAGATACTTTAGAAAATGTTTGAAGAAGTAAAGAAAATATTGCCTTGCTGGGGATTACAAATTGCTCCTGAAAAGATACAAAGAGGAGATTCTATTAATTATTTAGGATATAAAATAGAGCTACAAAAAAATTAGACCTCAAAAGGTACAAATTAGAAGAGATCGCCTACAGACTCTTAATGACTTTCAAAGATTATTTGGGAACATTTCTCATCTACAAACTATTGTTGGGGTAAAAAATGATGAACTGAATAATTTGTTCAAAACCTTAGAAGGTGACAAGGACTTAAATAGTTCAAGAGAATTATCACCTGAAGCTGAGAAAGAATTGGCCTTGGTAGAAAAGAAAGTACATGAAGGACATGTAGATCGTATTGATCCAAAGCTGGATTGCATTTTGGTTATTTTACCTTCTAGGCATTCTCCTACAGGAATATTAATGCCAGAGAGAAGATATTATATTGGAATGGATATTTTTACCAAATAAACCAAATAAAAAATTAAAAATTTATGTGGAAAAAATCTCTGACTTAATTTTGAAAGGAAAATTGAGACTTCGTCAATTAGCAGGAATAGACCCAGCAGAAATTGTTGTACCTTTAACTCAAGAGGACATTGAAAAATTATGGACAGAAAGTGAACCTTGGCAAAGAGCTTGCAGTAATTTTTTGGGAGAAATTAACAGCAAATATCCTAAAAGCAATAGAATTGATCTTATAAAGAGAGCTGATTGGATCTTGCCTCGAATTGTACATGAAAAACCCATATCCGGAGTTCGGACATTTTATACAGATGCCAACAAACAAGGAAAGGCAGGTTACAAATTAGAAAATTTAAGTGAAGTGGTTCAAAGTCCTTATAATTCAGTTCAAAAATCGGAATTGTATGTTATTCTGTTGGTATTAATGGATTTTTCAGAACCTCTCAACATAGTTACTGACTCTCAGTATGCTGAAAGAGTGGTATTACATATTGAGACTGCAGAATTTATCCCTGATGCTTCAGAATTAACTTCACTATTTATTCAATTACAAGATACAATCAGGGAAAGGAGTCATCCTTTATATATAACTCACATCCAATCCCATACTGGTCTGCCAGGCCCTCTAGCACAAGGTAATGATGGGATTGATAAATTATTGATAGGAAATGTGCTGGAGGCCTCAGAATTTCATAAAAAACATCATGTCAATAGTAAAGGTTTAAAAAAGGATTTTTCCATAACCTGGCAACAAGCTGAGGAAATTGTAAAGAAATGTCCTACTTGTTCCTTCTACAATCAGACACCATTACCAGCAGGATTTAACCCAAAGGGTACTCAGAGGAATGAAATCTGGCAGATGGATGTGTTTCACTTTGCGGAATTTGGAAGATTGAAATATGTACACCATACCATTGATATTTATTCAGGATTTCAATGGGCAACTGCTTTGAGTTCTGAAAAAGCTGATTCTGTAATCACTCATTTCCTAGAAGTTATGGCCATCATGGGTATACCTACACAAATTAAAACTGACAATGCTCCAGCATATGTCTCTATTAAAATGAAACAGTTTTTTGCTTATTATGATATAAAGCACATTACAGGTATACCACATAATCCTACAGGCCAAGCAGTTATAGAAAGATCCAACAGAACTCTAAAGGACATGATAAATAAACAGAAAGGGGTAACAACCCCCCCCCCCAAAAATAGACTGCACAATGCCCTATTAACTTTGAATTTTCTCAGCCTATATACTTCAAGGATGTGCTGACCTCAGAATGGAAACCAGGGTATGTGTTACAATGGGGACGAGGTTTTGTTTTTGTTTCTGCAGGAGAAGATAAGCTGTGGGTACCATCAAAATTGATAAAGTTCGATTTGGACAAGAGAGACCTCTTAATTAGAGGAGGTGATAGTTCATCAACCAACATGACCATCCAGTTTAAACTCACTTATACCATTAATACATGCCTTTTCATTTAATCAGATGTAACTTGCCAAAAGGGAACCTCCCCAAAATTAGTCTTGGGGAAGCGTTTTTGTTTTTGTCTTTTAGGAGAATGAAGGCTAAGGAATCTGAAGAACACTGGACAAATGAGACAACTGAAGAAAACGGACAAATCATCTGTCCCAGGAAAAAGAGTAAAATGGCCTATTGGTATATCATCTACAAAATTTCATAAATCTTTCTAAATGTTTGTTTCTGCTCTTCTCTGAAAAATTAATACTCTTGGTCTTCTTGTAGTCCCAGTTCAATTAAAGCTTCAAGCTGATTTTGGAGTTGGAGAATGGCTCTCTCCTCCTTTAAACTCAAGCATGTTGTTAAATGGAAAATGAAAACTCCCTGTATCATACCAGAAGAAAGAGCCATCTTCTGACATGGGACAGGGGAAAAACCAAATTAATTAAGGGACTATTCTATTACTAATCTCAATTCTTTGATTCTATTCTGATTCTTTAAACTTTTCTTAAAGTATGAATTTTATATCAAAATTTACAAGATATATATATATATATATATATATATATATATATATATATATATATATCTTTTATATATATATAAAACTTTGTTAAGATAATAATGGTCATATAGAGTACTAATTAATTCTAGAGAAAAGGTTTCAATTAGCTGCCTATACATGTCTTTGTGTTCGAGTCTCTTTTCAGTTTTCTGCAGGAAATCACGGCCAGGCCTAACTTCAACTGAAATCTCCAGGAAGAAGATGGGGCCCCACAACGACAATTCCACGTGGAAAATAATATCACTAAGCTGACAAACATCATCTACAGATCAGCTTTGGACTACAAAGTGCTTAGAGCAATTCTGAGATGGCTAGCTGAGATGATCCAGTTTCAAAGACTACTTGAATAAGGACTTGAGATAAACCCTGAACTTTGGCATTATGGATAACAAAGAATATAGTTACCTTTCCTAGAATTTGTCAATTAACCCAAAATTTTTCTTTTCAGAATAAAGATAACTTCGCCCATACCCAGGAGGAAGCAATTTTAAGAATTCGACACCCACATTCCCAAAGGGGTGGTGTGGGGTGGGTGGTTTTTTGGTCTTTTTATGGGTATTGGGTCTGGGATAGTTTTCATTGTTTAGGAGGGTTGGTTACAAGTTGTTGTTAAGGGTTAGGAAAAGGGCTAGGCAAAAGGTGCTTGTTAAAAAAAAAAAAGAAAAGAAAAATTAAAAAGACAATTACTAGTTTTAAATACTTTACATTCAATTGGATTGTTTTATATTGTATACAAATTATTATTATTATTGAGATTGTTAGAATATGCCATACACATATTTCTAATCTTGCTCGAGATATTGTATTTATACCATTCATTTAACAATGTAATGCAATTTGCTAATCCTTGAATGTTAGTATTACCAACTATTAGGATATATAGAAATGAAAATTAGTGGTTAGACATTACAATTGAACTTGTAGTCATATTAGGTGTGTTTTCAAGATCAAACAGATATATTTTAGATAGACAGGTCATCTTCAAACCCTTCAGAGATCTACAGAATATGGCATTTAAAATGTTTTAATAACTTAAGAATTTTTCTTTTTTGCTATGACTATGAGACATGACGGCTCCTGGCAGTACCAATCTACTTCAGAGAAAATATGGGCATTGAAGAAACTGCATATGGAGTTAACTTTCATTGTGGCAAAAGTTAGCCACTGGACAACAAAGTATCCTCTAATCAACTGCTGATAAACAGGACAGACAGGACATGAAACCAAGGACTACCAATTCTTGCCAAAACAAGTGTGGTTGTGGCTTTAACAAAAGGCATCTTCTGAAGCCAGGACAATATGGCACCATCCCTGAAGTGAGTGACCTTTGCAATCTGTAAAAGGTACCGTGCCCTTTTCTTCGAAGGCAGCTGAATAGGGAGTGGGCCAATGGCTTCTGATGTGCAATGGAACAGCAGATGAAACAGTTATTCTTGAAGAATAACTAAGCTCACCCCTCTCAATAGTAGACTGGCATTTAATAGAGGGATGTGGAGAAGAACAGGATGCTGAGATGAAGCCACATATACACAGCCAAGAAAAATGGACAGCTGAATTGAAGAAACATCAATAATTTCCAGAATTTAAAATCCTGAATCATGACATGACACTAATGGAATTCAGGTGTTTCTGGTACATGGACTGCTCTCACCAAATGTGAGGTCAAACTGTTGACCTTGTATACATCCTAGCTCACAAAAGAGTACGCTAAGCCTATAGGCTGAAGATGATGCCCCAACACTGGAGAAACCTCAGGTGACTGTCCAGGCAGCTGGCTGTTTCTGTCAACTCACATTTTTTTTTGGAAGCTGCTTGCATGCACTTCCTGTTTTTATTTTTTATTAGGTAGTATTATTTCCTCCTTGGGTCTCTGAGGGAGTTGAAGATCAGTTAGTTATAGTTATAATTATCATTGTTAAGGATTTCAGAAAAACTCACTAAGAGCTGTAAGTATATAAATTTGAAAGATGTTATAAGACAGTTGCGTTAGCAATATAAGTTAGGATAAAAAGTGAATCAGGTACATTTTGGACTTACCAAAATAGGATAGATAATGGAATTATTTTCTCTGAATTTGTCAAATGCAAATGGACTAGACATTGTTTAGGTATTTATTGTTTATATATATGGTACATATAATTATTGTACTTTGTATATAGTTTTTCTTATATTAGTTATAACTTTTTCTTTTTTTTCTTTTTATTAAAATAGAAAAGGGGAAATATAGTGATATTTTATTTGTATTGAAATGTGATTTTATTTATATGTTAATAAAGTTGCCTTGAGATCAGAGCAAGCCAGAGCAGAAACTGAGTGGTAGTGGTGCACGCCTTTAATCCCAGCACTTGGGAGGCAGAGCTAGGTAGATCTCTGTGTGTTCAAGGACACAGCCAGCATGGTAGACACACGCCTTTAATCTCAATAGCAACCATAGAAGACCTGGAGGTCTGTACAAACAGGCAGTGACGAGGAGGTCATGTGGCTGGGTTTACAACCAATGAGAAAACAGAACAGAAAATCTATAAAAAAGATAGGACACAGAGAGGTAGCTCTCTTGTGGAAAGGAAAGACAGCAGAAGCAGTGAAGGGTAAGGTTTTTCTGCTCTTGCTCTGACCTTGTGGTTTTTAACTCTGCAATTGGTTCTGTGTTTCTTATTCAACAAGCGGGTTACATCTACAGGCAATGGTATGTCTCTGCATAGTAGGCTCTCAATGGCATTAATACAACAAATGGGTGAACAAATAAATACCCTTCACCAGCCAGAAACATTTAATAAAGCACTTGATGTATATCAGCTCAGGTTTTCTCAAGTGTCTGTTGCTTGATGTTCAGATTTGAGTTTTGCCATTTCATTTCTCACTCCACCTCACCACTGATGCAGGCTACACACTCCCCGTTGACCCAGAAATTCAATTCCAGTGCTTTATTCCAAGGATATAATTGCACAGTTGGCAAAGATGTGGCTAATGGCAATGGTTATTTCTTTTGTTCATGTTGGTAGGTCTGTTAGAAGCATAAAATTCCCCCTCACAAAAGGCAATTGGTTCAAATAAGCAATAATCAAACACAACTTTATATAGCCACCAAAGTATTACTACAGAAATCTATTCATTGATATAAAGTGATGTCATTTGTTGTTGGTAGAAGAAGTAACAGAAAGACATACAATTTGTATTTAGTTGTGGTAAAGTACTTGACACTAATGTTACCTTTTTATAAAAAAAAAAGAAAAGAAAAAGATTATTTTTATGTGCATTGGTGTTTTGCCTGCATGTATGTCTGTGTGAGGATGTCAGAAGTCCTGGGACTGTATTGACTGTTTTGATCTGCCATGTGAGTGGGAATTGAACCTGGGTCCTCTAGAAGAGCAGCCAGTGCTCTTAACCCCTGAGCCATCTCTCCAGTCCCTAAAATTTATCTTTCTATTTAGTTACGATTGCCTTCTATTTTGCGTTGTTGAGACAGGCTCTTGCTGTGAAGCTCAGGATGGCCTTGGACTCACAAAACACCTGTGCCAGCCTTCTGAGATCTGGGATGACAGCTCTGCATCTCCACACTTGATAAGACTGACTCTCATAATCCATAACCCATCCTTAGTGTGGTGGAACAGTTTTGGAAAGATTAGAAGGTATTGTTAGGATTCTGCTGCTCCTCCAGCTGCATGACTACACATGCACAGTTCAGTAGCCAAACAAGGGGTCTTATGCCTTATGTCGTGAATGCACAGTGTGGTCACGCAATCTGCGCATGCATGGTGTAGCTCTCTAAGCCCACATGCACATGTGTAGAGAAATCCTTAAAAAGCTGGTCACAGACTCCTCCCTTCTCTCTTCTGTCCCCCCCCCCCCCAATAAAGCTCTGATACTGGGTTTTGTCATGCCTCATGACCTTCCTCGTAAGGTAACAAGCGCCATATTTAAAACCAACAGGTGTAGCCTTGTTGGAGTGGGTGTGGCCTTCTTGGAAGAGATGTGTCCCGAGTGGGGGAGGGTTGGGGGGTGGGCTTTGAGGTTTCAAAAGTCTACGCCAGTCCCAGTCTTGCTCTCTCTGCCTGTAACTAGCAGATCTAATGTACGTACGTTCTCAGCTCCTGCTCCAGCATCATGCCTGCCTGCTTGTTGCCAGGCTCTCCACCATGATGACCGTGGACTCACCCTCTGAAACTGTGGGCAAGCCCCCTGATTAAACGCTCTCTTCTGTAAGTTGCAGTGGTCATGGTGTCTCCTCACAGAAATAGAACGATGACTAAGATGCTTGGTGCACGGTTCAGTGGTACGACGTGTAGCCGCCATCTCCCATGTAGCCCGTCTCCCGAGTTCTTTTCTTCTTGCAGCACAGAATTTCCAGACCCACCAAATTCCTTTCACTCTTGCTCCAGCCCCTAACTACCACCATTCGTACATTGGTTTTCATAAGGGTTATTTGGTTAGGTATCTCACATGAGTGAAATCAAGCTGTTCTCACCATTTTGCGGCTGGCTTATTTCACTTACCAACTCATTTCGAGTTTCACTGCGGGTGTAACAAAGCCCACGGTCTTCTCCCTTCTTAAGAGGGAATAATATTCTAATGTGTGTGTATGTGAATGAGATTATGTGTACATTAAATTTTATGAATTTATTATGTTTAGCCACCATCCTTTGACGGACATTAGATAGTTGCTTTTTCATTTTTGTCAGCATGAATAATGCCTATGTGGACATGAGTATACTCACATCTCTTGAAGTCATTGTCTTCAGTCCCTTGCTTAGCTGGATAGTAATTCTATTTTTAAACTGTTTGTTTGTTTGCTTGCTTGCTTGTTTTTGTTTTCCAAGACAGGGTTTCTCTGTGTATCCTTGGCTTTCCTAGAACTCTCTCTGTGGATCAGGTTGGCTTCAAACTCAGAGACCACCTACCTCTGCCTCCCAAGTCCTGGGATTAAAGGTGTGTGCCACCACCACCTGGCTTAAATTTTTGGAGGACTATCTTGCTTAAAAAACGGCCTCCTGATTCTGCCCAATGACACCATAATATCATGTTTCTCTCAGGTCTTTGGCTTTCCCTTTTCAGTCTGCTTTGTGACTTGACACGCTGTTCTCCAGCCACCTTACTCTACTACCAGGGTTCTTTGTACCACAGTGACTTTTCTTGAATCTTTTCTCCTGTGAATTCATCCATTTCTACAGTTTTACCTCTCATCTGCAGGCTAATTATTCCCAGCTAGTGAGCACACCTGTTTGGAAAGCCTGTCTTACACTGTTTGTTCCCTGTTTGGTCTTCTCTCTTTGCCTTTCCCTTTCTGACCCGTCTCTCTGTCTTGGCACATCAGCTATTTCTGGGTTCCATCAATAGTCTCTCTGATTTCCAGGAAGATTTGTCCTGTGACGGTTTCAAACACGGTTTTGAAAGCTGGAGGTGTGCAAGGTTGGTAAACTTACAACTTCCTCTTGGTGGGTCCCTTCAGGTTGGCCGTATCACCCTTCTGAAAGCCACAGATCCCAAGAGATTGCCGTCCCTTTATCCCCTCCTTTCCTCTCTCCAACCCCCACTTCTTTCTCTTTCCTCCGATCTTTACCGCTGCCTGTAGACATGGCTCTGCACTGATACTGCCATCTAAGAACCAGTGTCGCCGAGCTTCTCTTACGCTCTGCTCACATTATTGTAAATAACCCATTTCTTAGACTTTCCCACGAGGACCCTGACCTAACGTCTCCCCTTTCGACACTCAGTCATCACAAACATTGCAGCCTAGCCTAGGACTTCAGGTTTGCCTAGCACCTTCCTCCTGCTTTTTTTTTTTTTTTTCATTTATTAATTGTTTTTGCAAATACACCGTGTGACCGGACCAGATGGGCCCAGGGTCAAGATGACTTCTCCGTCTTAATTGTCCTCACCCTCACTGTGCTTCACGTTATCTGACACTAAGTCTATAAATTGAGTTCTACAGAGATAAACACTTCTATTCCTTGGGCTCTTAGATTACATATTACTATCTCAAAACACCTTTCTCTCCAGGCTCATTCTAGCTGCTGCCCCAGTTTTGTTTGCCTCTTAGGGAAGGAGAACATTGACCGATCTCCCTCAGGAAGTATGCATTTTTACTTAACTGTTTTGTTCTTTGGGTGGAAAGAATGACTCTGGAAAGATTAGAGATAACGCGTGTGCCTTCTCAGGCTCTTCCAGTTTGGAGAGCAGCTTTTACCAGCTAATCCAACACAGCGGACTTAAGCTTCAGAGTCTCCGATCTGCATCTGTACTTTCTTTAAAACCTTTCAGGAAACAAGCCATAGAGACTTAATCCCCCCTCTGCGTTGGTAGAAATAGACGGCTTGACCTCACAGGTTTCATACAAGGCCGTTTATTTTTTAACAAAGCAATCTCACAAGGATACAAATTAATACTTCAGAGCTTTATTCCCAACAGATGACACCAAAAGAGGAAAGAAGAAAAACAAACAAAAAACTGTAACAACTTCTTTAATTCTCATTTTCTTGATCATTTCTAATTGGGATACTTCATAGCAGAGTATTATCATCTCCTTTTAGCGGGACCTACCTCACCCAGTATTTTCTTGACTTTGCTTTACATCAACTCTCTTTTGCGTCAGTACCAGAAAGGCTCACGTACTCATCCAAATGAGCAATATAATGCTCTTTCTTCCTACTGCTTACTGAGCCACACTGGAGTGTGATGTCCATTCTGCAGTACCAGAAGGTTGAGGTTAGGAGCTGCACCATCCCATTCTGCACCTTGTGGCCCTGGTTATGCTGCGTGTGTCATGGTGGAATCTTACCATGAGCCCAATTCGATTGTCTATAAAAAGGAAAGCTGTAATCCTAGACTATGCATTCATTTCCAATCCCCACATACAGAAGCAGATCTAGGAAGGTGGAATATAGATATGTAAATTGCCAATTTCACACTTTGGTTACTTGGTTCAGTCGGTTGCAAGTTTAGGAAAGAAAAGAAGCATACAAAAACCTAAAACGAAAGAATAAATGCTGCCTTTTGTATGAAATCTTCACCTTGGATGATAGAAAAAAAAGTAGAAGTAGACTCGTCTGCAAGAACTGAACAGAGTGTTTCCCTACTTTCTGCTGAAGGGGCTGTTTGAATGAAACACCCATCACTGGTGATGATGGACTCTGAGCTGAGGAACCATCACTAGGTGAAGGGTCTCTAAATTGGTTATATTTGCTTGAAAACTTAGGATGGGACCACACACAGGCAATCAATGTCTTGCACGCTGACATGTTTTAAGGATACAGGAGACCATATGGGAATGAGGGAAGGATATAAAGGACATGACTGATCCATTCCAGGAACATTAATAATGCTATGGCTAATCCATGAGGTTGGATGTCTCAGCTGGTCTTCAGTCTATGTCCCCCAAGAAGCAGTCTCTAATACCAGTGAAGGAATGTATTTGATATCAAGAGTGAGGGCAAGCAGGCAAAGAGCAAAAGCTTCCTTCTTCCATGTCCTGCTACCAGGCATGGCCCAGATTAAAATAACTTAGAGACAGTCCTGAATATAAAATTTCTACACAGACCAGGAACTGTGGCTGAGTACCTGGCTATCCTGGAATTGGCTACATAGACCAGACTGGTCTTGAATTCTCAGAGATCCTTCTCTCTCTGGCTCTGAAATGGTGGGATTAAAGGCATGTATCACTATGTCTGGCTTTTTTATATTTATTTATGGGGTGAGTGTGAGTGTTTGTTTGTAAGTCTATGTGTGTGAGTGTGTCTGCATGTGGTGATATTTTGTTTGTGTTCTAACAAATAAAGCTTGCCTGAAGATCAGAGTGTAGAGTTAAGCTACTAGTTAGTCATAAAGGCCAGGCAGAGGTGGCACACACCTTTAACCCCAGCACTCAGGAGGCAGAGGTAGCTGGATCTCTGTGAATTCAAGGCCACCCTGGGCTACACAAGACTGATCCACTCTAAAAGAGAAAACGGAGCCAGGCAGTGGTGGTACACACCTTTGATCCCAGCATTTTAGGATCTCATGCCTTTAATCCCAGCACTAGGGAGTGGAGATAGGAAGTGATATGACTGGGCAGAGAAAGGAATATAAGGAGGGAGGAGACAGGAACTCACTCTCTTTCAGGCTGAGGAGTTGGCGAGGTAAGAGGTGATGGCTATGGCTTGCTCCTTTGTCTCTCTGATCATTCAGCATTTACCCTGATATCTAGCTCCAGGTTTTTATTATTACGACCAATTAGGATTTGTGCTACATCCTATGTGCTTGCATGCACATGCATACAGCCCCTGTGTGGAGGACTTGGCGCTCTCTTTCCATAACATGGATTCTAAGTAATGAACTCAGGTTGTCAGGCTTGGTGGCAGGAAACTTTCCCCACCAAAGCCACCTCATAGGAGTGACAATTTTAAAGCTTCAGAAGCTAAAAATCAAACTTAATTCTTAGGCATGATGGCACACACCTATATATAACACTAGCACTTGAGCGGAGAGGCAGAAGGATTACAAATTAAAGGGCAACCTGGCCTGCCTTAAAACAAGAAGCAAAACAATGGAATTCGTATTTGCTGCCCCTATCCTCCTCACGGCCCTGTCTAAATAGGGAGAGACCTAAGCACGCGTCCCTCAAGTGACCCACAGCGCTGTCCCCACCGTGTTGTTGAGGGTTTGTCAGATCCGCTTAAGCATCCCAGGCACTCATGCTTTCTATTCTGGTTTAGCTGCGGAGGACTTCCGCTTCTGCTGAAGCGGCTGCTTAGATAAGCAGTACAAGTGCATGCTGGGAGTTCCTGAGCAAGCTCGCTGGATGCTTCCTTCTTTGGTTGTCCAAAGTCAAAGGAAACTGACCACAATGCACAGCCTCAGCCTTTTAATTTTTTTTAACCTAATGTTATCAGTGCTTGCTATCCTTTACTGAGGTCCTGGATGGACAGTTAGAAAACAGGGATTTTTTTTTTTTTTTTTTTTTTTTTTGTCTAAAAATAATTGGGCTGATATTACATAATCAAAGTCATACAAGGACTAGTATCTCACCCCCTTTGTTTCTCTGTGACTTTTGTAAATCTGGGGGGAAATGGGAAAATACTTGAACAGTGAGAGATGGAGCCCCCAGGCCTGCCTTGCGCTCATTCATGCCTGTGATTTTAACCAGATGGTGTTAAATGGGTCTTTCTGAGGCAGGCCTGTTTCCTTCTCCTACATCTATCCCTGTAAGGTCCACTAGGAATGGTGAGGCCCACGTTTAACATGGAAATTGTTCAAGCCAAGAAGCTGAGCAGACAGAGACAGAAGGCAAGTTTCACGTCTTTGCAGAGAGCCAAGGTGAACAGAAGGTTGGCACTGAAGTGGGGACCCAGTAAAGAACTGGATGAAAAGGCATTTCTGAAGAACGGCCTAGAGAACCTGGACACCTCTCCTACTGCCTTCTGGCTTCTTCACGGTGCCTGGTGTGGTGATATTGTATTCCCCAAAAATATATCATGCACCCTAATAAATTTATCTGGGGTCAGAGAATAGAACAGCCACTAGATAGACACAGAGGCCAGAAAATGGTGCCACACATGCTTTTAATCCTAGCATTCTGAAGGCAGAGATCTATCTGGATTGCTGTGAGTTCAAGGTCACACTGGAAACAGCTAGGCATGGTGACAAGAGTCTTTAATACCAGGAAGTGATGGCAGAAAGGAATATAAGGTGTGAAAACCAGGAATTAGCTGGTTAAGCTTTTAGGCTTTTGAGCAGCACAGTTCAGGTGAGAGGCATCCAGTCTGAGGAAACAGGATCACCTGAGGAATTGGCAAGGTGAGGAAGCTGTGGCTTGTTCTGCTTCTCTGATCTTCCAGCATTCACCCCAATACCTGGCTTCAGGTTTGATTTTATTAATAAGAACTTTTAAGGTTCGTGCTACAGCCTGGTGGTTTCCCAGCCTCCTGCTGACCCACCTCCAGAATGTTCCAGTCAGGACGAGTGTTCTTGCCTTGCCTACAGCACATATGTGTCGTGTTGTGCCAGGATAGGAGGTAAGAAGAACTACACTTCTCCCTTGTCTTTCTGGCCCTCCTCTTCATTAATACAATGTGTTGTCTTTTTGATCTGTTCCCCACTCAAAGAGAAATGCTGCTACAGCCTAGGAGACTTCTAAATAGAATATATATAGATACAGAGATAGATAGAGAGATATAGATAGATATAGGTATGTGATAGAAAAACATGACTGGGGCTGGCGACTTGGCTCTCTGGGTAAAGGTGCTTGGGACCAAGTCTGAGGACCCCGCCTTGTCTTCTCTTCAACTCCTCCTGCTCCCTCTCAAATTCATGACATTATTATTATTATTATTATTATTATTATTATTGATGTGTATACACACATATAATACATACATACAACCTGCTAAGCCCATTTGTAGGTGTTTAAAGATGACTGCTTGGTGACTTGTCCTTGGAGAGGTCTAATTCTCTCTCTCTTAGCAGCAGTTAATTGACTGTAGCCCTTCATCTAGTGCGGGGCCCTTGTGAGACTTCCCCCAGTCACACTGGCATGTCAACTTGATGGTGTTAGGCAGGTCTTGTTTAGACAGTCATGCTGTTGGGATTTCATGGGTGCAGCTCTCTGTCACACATAGAAAACAGTGTAGACTTTTAAAGGAGATTTTCTAGCAACCAGATGTAAGGTATTGTCCTCCCAGACAAGGCACTACCATCTTCATGAGATCTGTGGTACCTATTTGAGCGGGTCCATTGTGATCAGACAGGTTGTTGACATTCCCTAGGACAATGAGAGGGTGGGAAGCGTCATTGGGCCCTTGCAGGATATTACAGTCACTTCCCCCTGCCCTTTGTATGCAATTTATTTTGCGTATTGGACTTGGTTTCATGGTCTGAGGGAGGTGCTAGAGTACAGGGGCTGGGGGTGATGGGGGAGATGGCTTCGTTTATGCAGCTATTGGGGGCAGTCATCATCCATTGGGGTCCAGCCCTTCCTGTGTTCCTGCCTCAGGACCACCCACTGTCTTAGTTAGGATTTCTATCACTGTGAAAAGACATCATGACCACAGCAGCTCTTATAAGGAAAACATTTCATTGAGGGGGCTTGCTTAGAGTTTTAGAGGTTCAGTCCATTATCATCATGGTGGGGAGCATGGTGGCATGCAGGCAGATATGGTGCTAGAGTAGTAGCTGAGAGTCCTACATCTTGCAGGCAACAGGAAGTTGACTGAGACACTGGGTGGTATCCTGAGCATAGGAAACCTCAAAGACTGCAGTGACACAGTTCCTCCAACAAGACCATCCTCACTCCAACAAAGTCACATCTCCTAATAGTGCCACTTCCTATGAGATTATGAGGGCCAATTACATTCAAACTACCACACCCACACATCCGCTTAAGGATCTGGAAAGATCTTTAAGGCAGCCTAATTAACTCAGTTTCCCCATGGTGAACTATGGCAGAAACAAGCATCAGTTAAGAGGAAGGAGTAAACTCCTCCTAGGGAGAAAATACTCACAACACTTACTTGTACCTAAAAACAACCAAGTCGAGGAGCTCATATTGTGTGCCGACTCTGTGTTGATGGACAGACTCACTCTTGGGGATTTACTGTGTTAACACAAAGTATATTTTAAGAGCTGATGCCGGGTGGTGGTGTCGCACGCCTTTAATCCCAGCACTCGGGAGGCAGGCAGGCGGATCTTTGTGAGTTCGAGGCCAGCCTGGTCTACAGAGTGAGATCCAGGAAAGGCACAAAGCTACACAGAGAAACCCTGTGCCAAAAAACAAATAAAAAGAGTTGATTATATGGGGAGAGAAGGCTGAGGGATGGCTGGATGCGAGCATCAGGATAGCAGGGGACTTTTTACATTGGAAGCTGAATACACTTGATCTGTCTGAAGCACATTTTGCAGAAAGCTGCAAGCTCTCCGGCATGTACCTTCCAAAGACTTCCCTGGAGTGACTAAGGGAGCAATGACTCATGGGGGAGACCTAGTGAAAGCCACTGGGGTCATAGCATTTAGCTCCCCAGGAAGTATGTGAAGCCCACAAAATCACCATGGGGCTTCAGTGAGGAACGGAAGACGGAACCAAAGGAAAGAGACCACCGCAAAGGCAAGAGAAGGCTGAATGTAAGGACCATTCCTAAATGTAAGGACCACTCATCATGAAGAAAGAGACCAGCTTCAGTAGCAAATACCAACAGGGCTGTGGGTGTGCCTCCAGGTAGAGCATGTCCCTAGCAAGGGCAAGTTCATAGGTTTAATCCCTGGTGCCGAAGGGGGGAAAAAGCCTGGTATAGTGGCATCTGACTATAATAATCCCTGCACTCAGGAAGATGTGGAGTTGGAGGCCAGCCTGGGCTACATAGAGACCAAATATCAAACAAAATAAAACAACCAGAATGTAAAGGAAGAAACAAAAGCCATCAAAATAGCCTGGAAGATGGCATCTTACTGCAAAGGATACATTCTCTGCCAAAAAAATCATTTTGCTGAGGTAAAGAGGGGATTAAAAATAAGCCATAAATTATTTCTAAAGAATCTTTCCTTTTTTTTCTAAACAGGGTCTCAACGTGGCTTTGGTTGTCCTGGAACTCTTTGTGTAGATCTAGCTGGCCTCAAACTCAGACCCACCTACCTCTGCCTCTTGAGTGCTGGTATTAAAGGCATGGACTACCATGTCTAGCTAGAGAAAGTTTTTTGAGTAAGTGGCAGTGTGTGTGTGTGTGTGTGTGTGTGTGTGTGTGTGTGTGTGTGTGTTTCTGTTATTACTGACCTTTCTTATGTTTGTCAGGTTGGGTCTAGAGCTATGGGTTAGGTGAATCCTTGTCCATATGAAAAATATTAGTGTATCCTATTACAAGTGCCCCTGTCATAACTCTACACAGAAGGGATAGTCAGTGTCCAAATAGCATCATATGTTGCCGCCAGAGCAATGAGTACTTCCCACACATATAACCCCATCTCTACCTTTCTCTCTTTCTACCTCCAGCCTCAAGCAGAGCATGCAGCAGTTAGGAGCAGAGTTCAAAAAAGGTGGTGAGGGACATCTGGGGAGAATTTGATACCTAAAACCCATGTGAATAAGGGTGGACATGGATAGACCTGTGGCCCCAGCACTGATGAGGCAGAGGAGGCAAGCTGCTGCCTGAGGCTTGATGGTCAGCCAGCCTCACATACTTGGTGAGCTCCAGGTCAGCAGGAGACCTTGTCTCAAAATCAAGGTAAGCTTCACCTAAAAGAGATGCCTGAGCTTGTCCTGTGGCCTCCACAGTCGTGCGCTTGTACACTCATGAGTACCTGCCTGCATGTGCACATGCACACAAGGAAGAAAAGTGGAAAGCCTTTGTCAGTGAAAATGAATTCACAGGGCCAGTGAAATGGCTCATTACATAAGGGTGCTTGCTGCCAAGCACGATGACCTGATTTCAACCCCCAGGACACACATAGTTGTGGTGATATATTGTGTCCCCCAATATATTGTGCATCCTAATAAACTTATCTGGGGTCAGAGGACAGAATAGCCACTAGATAGACATAGAGGCCAGAAAATGGTGGCATACACACCTTTAATCCTATCACTTGGGAGGCAGAGATCCCTCCGGATCTCTGAGTTCAAAGCTACACTGGAAACAGCCAGGCATGGTGACTCACACTTTTAATCCCAGGAAGTGATGGCAGGAAGCAGAAAGGTATATAAGGCGAGAAAATCAGAAACTAGAGCTGGTTAAGCTTTTAGGCTTTTAGCAGCAGTTCAGCTGAGACCCATTCTGGATGAGGACACAGAGGCTGCCAGTTTGAGGAAACAGGATCAGCGGAGAAGTTGGCAAGACCATCTAGAATTTTATCTACACGCAGTAGAAAGAGAATGGACTCTACAAATTGTCCTTTGACCTCCACATGTACACTGTAACATGTGCATGCTTCCCTACACACAATAAAATAATGTAATTAAAAAATAACTTATTAATTCTCTGCTTTAGAGTATATGTTCAATTACTATCCTGTGTGACCGTTTGGGAATTACATGGCCAAACTACTATGCCCAATGCTTCCATTGACCCCTGAAGAGTGCTTGTTTCCATGAGGAAAACACTTGACAGTTAAATATTGTGTCAAATGAAGTACGGTTTGGTTTTTATGGATGGAACACTTTTTGAGGATGGAAGAGACTATTGTCCATTCACAAGAAAAGTGAGCTCGTCACCTTCACTATAAGGTCAGATGGTACCAGTGGACAAAGATAAAACTTGAACTTGGGAGAATATTAGAAGGCATGGGAGGCAACAGCTCACCTGTTCAATGTAGAGTTTGACTCCAAACACCCACACTGGGTGGCTAGCTCACAATGGCTCCAGGGGATCCAGTGCCCTCCTGTGACCTCTGTAGGCATGCGCACACACATATTATGTACACATACAATCTCTTTTAAAAGCTTTTTAAAAGCACAAAAAAACTTAGCCCACAAGCCGGGTGGTGGTGGCAGCAGCGGCGGCGCACACCTGTAATCCCAGCACTCCGGAGGCAGAGGCAGGCAGGTCTCTGTGAGTTTGAGGCCAGCCTGATCTACAGAGCTAGTCCAGGACAGGCTCCAAAGCTACAGAGAAACCCTGTCTTGAAAAACAAAACAAAACAAAACAAAAACAAACAAACAAACAAAAACTTAGCCCGCAAGAGTGACCCTGGCCACCCTGATGGGGATTCCTTTGAAAGATCACACAGCGTGACATGCCATTTCCTAGACATGATGCAGACATTGCAGTCTTGGAACCAGAGCATCAACCATTGCTGAGATGAGAGCCTCACATGATTGGGCCCCCTAGGGAGAACCCTGAGGCAGCACATGAGGAGTACTTGAGCAGCTCATAGGCCTGAGGTGACCATTAACCATTGCTGAGAGACCGATACCTATGCTGTAGGACATAGAAGGTTCTCAACCTTCCTAATGCTGCAGCCCTTCAATACAACCCCTCACGCTGTGGTGACCCCACAACTATAAAATTATTTTCATTGCTACCTCGTAACTGTAATTTCGTGACCATTATGTAATATAAATATCTGATATGCAACCCCCAAATGGGTCGCGACCCACAGGTTGAGAATCGCTGCTGTAGACACTCCTCTAATCCTATAAATAACCTCTCTTAAGCCCGTTAGTTCTCCAAGCTAGACTTGGATGGAATTGTTTATTTGTTCAGTCACTGGGACCTTATCTATGGTGAATAGACATTTATTCACCTCTCCCTAGGAAAAGTTAATGGGACATTTAGTAAAATATATTAAAGATTGGAAAGTGTATGTAGCTTGACGAACCACTGTTTTCTGAAGGTTATGAAGTCATGCATGGCGAGGATACTCTTGAAGCCAAGACAGATCAGTGGATTTCCGTTTGGTAGCCGAGTTTCAAAACTCTACTGGTAAGTTTGCAGATTCTGTGCTGAAATTAACATTTTTTTTTTTTTTTAAACAACTGCTACTTGTTGAGCCTGGGTATAGCATTTTAAAAAAGCATACTTATTTTAAGAAGCTATTTATTCGCAGAGGAGCTGAATTTTCTTCATATGCTTCTTCTGAAACAAGACATTACAACAGATGGAGTACCCAGAGCGGCTGTGAGAATCCAGCTACTTCCTGTTAAGCTGCTCACTGCAAAGATGTGTCAATTGCAAATAATATCACTCCTCATGCTGCAGTTTTGGTTCAGAATGCTATTTTTTTTACAAAGTTATTGATGTAACATGCAATGTGTCATTATTTTTCAGGAAAATATTTTTAATGTATGTGTCTATGTGAATGCCTGCTATGTGTGTGGGTATGCCCAAGGTGACCAAAAGAAAGCAGAAGATCCCATGGACCCGGAGCTACAGGAGGTTGTGAGCCATTCCTTCTGGGTGCTGGGAACTGAACGCTGGTCCCCTGGAAGAGCAGCAATGGCCTTAACCACAGAGCCATCTCTCCCGCCCCTACTGTTACTTTAAAAGGGATAAATAGGGGGCTGGAGAGATGGCTTAGTGGTTAAGAGCACCACCTGCTCCACCAGAGGACCCAGGTTCAATTCCCAGCAACCACATGGTAGCTCTGACACCCTCACACAGACACACATGCATACACCAATGCACATAAAATAAAGATAAGTTGTTTAAAAAAAAAAGAGGGAGGAAGGAAGGAAGGATGGAAGGAAGGAAGGAAGGAAGGAAGGAAGGAAGGAAGAAAAAAGAGAGGAAGAAGGAAAAAACCAAAAGTGTGCAGTGTGTATGGGGTTTGTACTTTCTGAGGGTTCAGGCACCCTCTGGGGTCTTGCAGTGGAGTCTATCTTCTGTGAATAAAAGGAGCTGGAACACTTTATCACTAATCTACCTTAAAAAGCTCTTTGAAATCTTTAGAAGTTTTTGTTGTCTTTGCTTGATGAAACAAGGTCTCAAATAACCTTGCTGACTTTCAACTTTTTATGAAGTATAAGATGACCTTGAATTCCTGATCCCCCTGCCTCTACTACACCTCCAGGTTATAGGTCTGATCTTTGTCATTTTCATTTTTAAGAATCCGGTGAGTTCTGAGATGGATGTGTGTGTGTGTCTCCCTTGGTCTTAAGAGACCTCCACACCGTCCCCAAGGCAAATGAGGCGCTTCGTTCTTTTTTTTCTTCTTTTCTTGAGGCCAAGCCCATAGCATTGAGACAAAAGAGAAAATTAAACTGGAAGAAATAACCAAGGGTTTATGGAGTCCCTTAGTGCCATGGGCCATCGACACTCACCCCCTTTCTGAAAAGGAAAGTATTCTGTGAGGCAATAGTTAATCCGTCCCATTTTGATGTAAGAGGCTCAAAACAGTTGGGCCCCTTGTCCTATCCCAAGGCTTATATTGTATGTAGGGTTGGCTATTAGGACAGGTTTATCACTTCTCCTCAGATCAAGACCAAAATGTATTGGATGATAATTAGAACCATTAAGAGCAGTTGAGATTAAATGTGGCTTTGACTGGAGTTATCTGAACAACTGCCTCAAGAGGCGGTTTCCCTGAACTGCAAGACAATGATGCCACAGTTACCAAACTTCTTGCCCAGTCAGCAGGCCCCCCTTTAAACATCTCAGGGTCAGTCCTCTTCTTTAATAAAAGATCGTTGACTTCTGTCTCTTTACCCGCCGTGTGATTTTGTCCTGACATTCTTTGTGGATCTGGGGCAGGTTGTTAAACATGGGCCAACAGCTGGAGTCAGGCTCCCTCTGTGAATGCCAGCCGGGCTCCTTTCCGGCTTACCGTTTGATATGTTATCTGGGGCAGCAGTGGCTGGGCACCGCCAACGTTTCGGATGGCTTCCTTCAATTTCCTGTATCGTTACAATGGTGGATGTGTGTGCCCACGAGCATGTGCGTGTGTGTGCAGAGGAGAGCGGAGGGCCAGGGGAGGCTTCTGCAATGCATTTCCTTAGACTCTGCTAAGGGTTTTTAGCTAGACATACGCATGATGGAAAAAGCAAAAGTTAGCCACAGTGAGGGTTCCTCACAAGGCTGTCACTAATCACTCCAAACTGGATTTCGTCAAGTTATTTCATCTTCGGGGCTGTTCTATTCCTGTATAAGGCTCCTTCCGGCTCAGAATCTCTGGCTTCTGTTCAAAGGTTCATTTTCTGCTCCCTACGGTTTGCTGTTCTGAAACACTTGGTTCCCCCCCTTTATGATCTGACACCGTGCATTCATGTGTTCTTAGCCTTCTTATTTCCTTTAGTTAATTCTGTATTATCCTCTTGCATTTCCGTGCTAGGAAACCGTCTCCTCCTTGAGCCTTTATTATCCAGGCCCCATTGTCTCTACACAAATATTACCCATGGCAGGCTTTATCTGCAAAGAGGGTCCACAATGTGTTTGCTTCCTGTTTTCTTCCTGGAGCTTCTAGAGTTTGGAGATTGGGTTTCGCCCTGACAAAGGTGGACCCAGAGTCGCTGAACTAGCAGTCCCTTCTCTAACTCTGTTTCGTTCTTATTAAATTCAATTCGTTTTAAATATGCACAGCGGCATATTTAATTCACCCGTGTCTGTCTCTGAGGACGGACATTTAAAATGGAGCCAGGGTAGGGAACTTGTTTTACAGTCTTGGGTTGTCCCATGCTGATGGCTTCCTCGGGTCCTCCATAAGCGGGTTTAGCGCCATCTAGCGGTGCGGCAGCTGAAGCTTTGCTGACTGATTGACGGGTCTTAAAAATTGGCTGGCTGAATCAGGCAAAAATACTGGAAGCCGTGCACCTCACCCACAGGGTCGAATTTGTTACTGAACACAACAGTTTTCGTAAGCTACAGCACCCCTGGACCACGAAAAGTGATGGTTTCTGACTGTTGTGTTTGAGGTAGGACTCATGTTTAATTTGTAAGTTTTCATTGTGATTTTTGTGTTTTTGTTTTTTTGTATAAGATGTCTGTTGGTAATTTATGCATCTTTGTAAGAGCAACTGTGTAAGCCAGTTGTTTACTTTTCTAATCAGCCTCTATTTTTCTTCTTCTTTTCGGTGTAAATATTTCCAAGAAACCTTCCAAAACTTTACAAAAACTTCTGCCTGAGAGTTTCTGATATCAGCTGTTCATCCTTTAGGAATGCATGGCTTTCCAAACTCCAGAAGTCAATGTTCACAGGCATAGACATGCTGGGTCATTGCCACATATTGGGTGTTATGATGTTTTTGATAGGGCTTTTGGTTTGGTGATATTTAAGTTTTTATTTAATATTTAAAAAAAAATTCTGGCTCACAAAACTCCACAAGTTAAATACCATAATAATTTACTCAGTGGCTGCAAATTGGAAAAGGAGATAATAGAGAAAATAAATGAGACATAGGCTAATGGCATTAAATTAGTCAGAGCACCATTAGCAGTGTGGAGTGCCCTTACGGTTGGTCACAATTCACCAACCAAAGTGGAAGGTATTCAAGCTACAGGGGAGGACATAACTGCCCATCTGTTGTGTGCTCAGAAGGCTGCTGACAAGTGTTAGAGATGTTTGTTATTATTATTATTACATTTTTGGTCTGGAGTGATAGCTTTGTTGGTAAATTGCCTGCCATCCAAAGATAAGGACCTGAGTTCAGTTCTCCAAGATGCACGGCATTAAAAGCCATGTGTGGTGGCCTGTACTTTAAAAGCCATTTGTGGTGTCCTGTGCATTAAAAGCCATGTGTGGTGGCCCATGCATTGAAAATCTTAGTGCCGGAGAAGCAGAAGCAGGAAGATCTCCAGGGGTCACTGGCCAGCCTAGACTGCTTGGCAAGCTTCAGGTCAATGACAGACCTTGTCTCAAAAAACACAGTGTACAGTGACTGAGGAATGACACCCGAGGTTATGTTTTGACCTCCACATATACACACCTGCACACAGGTACAGCTGCATACACATGTCACTTGTCCCAGAGAAACATGTACACACACGGAGAGAAAAAAAATTATGTCAGTCAGAGATCCACCCAGAAGTGATCTTAATTGAACAGAGTGGAGCTGGTTCTTTCTTACAACTGTACACCGTGGGCTCAGTTGTAAGAAGTGGGAGCCCCAGGATCATCCCTATATCCCAGTGCTAATGAAAAGATGGTTGGTGAAAGGGTGAGGGAAGGTCACCTGGACACAAGCCTACCATAGTGTCAGATTGTTTGGATTGGTTAGTTTATTTGATCCTTTCTTGTAGAAGCTGAGCCACCTTTCCACATTGTACCCCATGTTCATTAATTTTAAATGGGACAAGACTTTGAGGTCGTATAATGTGGAGGACACAGGCCCGAATAAGGTTAAATGGACTTTGTTGCTTGGGTGTAAGACTTCTGGGAACCTTTCTCTTGTTAGTGTGAGCATAGATGTATAAATGTATGCTTATGAGTGTATTGATTATATGTATATATGTGCATCATGTGTCTGCCTGATGCCCACAGTGGTCAGAGATGGTATCCGATCCCCCAGAACTGGAGTTATAGGTGATTCTGTGCTCCCATGTAGATGCTGGGAAGCAAACTTAGGTCCTCTACATGAGCAGTAAGTATTCTTAAATCTTTAGCTGTTTCTCCAGCCCCATGTACACTCTTTATTTAACATATAATTCACTGTACAAATACTGTGCATGTCTGTATGAAATAATTCAAAGATCCCATAGCTTGGGATAAAGCAAAACAATGTAACATTTCTCCAACCATGAGGAAGCAACCAGCCTCAGCTAGGGCACATTCAACAGAGTGTAGTGTGTGTTAAATTCCAGAACATTCTAGCAGCATCACCTTGCTTCTGTGGCTCAGCACAAAGTGGTTCTGATGTAGTGGAAATGCTCTCTAGGTGTCCCATAGTGATGGAAGTCCCATCCATACTCACATAGAGCACCAGCAAGGCCAGTAGCTGTCATTTCCTTAAGCTCTGGGGAGGGGGTTGTGCTCTAGAGGTGCCATATTCCTCTCAGCCTTCCATTCTAGTTACCCACTAGGTTCCTTAAGCTTAACACTCGCCAATGTGGGGGTTTGAAAGAACATGGTCCTCAAAGGGAGTGGCACTTGCTGGAGGAAGTGTGTCACTGTGGAGGCAGGCTTTGAGGTCTCATATATGCTCAAGATACTGACCAGTGTTTTAGTCTACTTCCTGTTGCCTGCAAGATGTGGAACTCTCAGCTACCTCTCTGGCACCATGTCAGCCTGCACACCACTGTGTCTCACCATAATGATAATGGATGGAATCTCTGCTACTGTAAGCCGCCACCTCCATTAAATGTTTTGCTTTATAAGAGTTGCTATGGTTATGGTGTTTCTTCACAGCAATAGAAACCCTAAGACAGACGTCATTGTTTCAGATTCGTGACTAACCCCATAATGACTTGATATCTACATGAATTTTGCTTTACCATAGAAATAAGTCATGATATTTTAGGGAAGTTTTAAAAGTCTGTTAAGAATTCCTAGACTGGCTGGGCACAGTAACTCTAGTGCTCAGGAAGCAAGGGGGGGCAATCCTGAGTTTCAGGTGAGCCTGGCTACATACTGAGTTCTAGGTTATCTTGTGGTACATAGCAAGATTCTGACATTCAAAAACAAAAGCAGGGGCTGTGGCTTGGTGGGAGAGTACTTGTCTACCATGTCCAAGGCCCTGGGATGGATCCCCAGAAACACACACACACACACACACACACACACACACACACACACACACACACCACACATCACACATCCCCACATACAACCCTCCACACACACCCCTAAGCTGCTAAATTCTGATTCACACAGTCTTGCTATTTTAACAACATATTTTCTGTGTATGGGATACTTCATTACCTTGACTGATCATCCACGAAGCCCTGTGGAGACAAATGCAATAGATGCATATAAACATTTTCAATTTATAGCCGAGAGGCTGGGATTGGCTAAGTACCCTTCATTTCCCTCACCACAACTTCAGGAATCTCTGAACACCTCCCAGTGGGGCCCTCAGTGACCTTCCACTCAGCACTGCATCAGATCCTGACTCAGCACTGCTGACCTTCCACTACTACCCTCTGGTTGCCGCTCATGGATGACACACTGGAACAAGCTCCCGGGTTGAATTCTGTCAAAAGTTCACAGTGTCCGGCATGAGCTCCATAGCCCAACCCTGCCAAAGTCTATGTTAAAAGACACAAAGTGAAAGAAGCTTCAGTAAACATTTTTGTACACTTTGACTTTTAATTACGGCCAACAGAAAAGTAGACTACAGGAAAAGATGGTAATGGAATTGGGTTAGAGTTAGAAGGTACCAGGTTTTCTTGGTTTTCTGTTTGATGAGTCACTGAGAGAGATGGACCATTTTCATTAGTTTGAAATTCCCTAAGTTGGCGTGAGGTGGTGGTGCATGCCTTTAATCCTAGCACTTGGGAGTCTGAGGACAGCCTGGTCTATAAAGTGAGTTCCGGGACAGCCAGGGCTACACAGAGAAACCCTGTCTTAAAACAAACCAAACCCAAACAAACCAAACCAAACCAAAAACTCCCAAAGCTGCAAGATGTGTGTGTGTGTGTGTGTGTGTGTGTGTGTGTGTGTGTGTAGGAGGTGTGTGTATATGTATGAATTGCAATAAAAGCTCATGAATACATTTAGTACCCATTTGAAGCTAAGAAAACCAAGGCCTAGGGAAAGCTAGAGATTTTTCCATGTTGATGGGTCCAGTTTGCTTTAGGTTCCTGTGATAAATGCTGTGATGATGAAAAGCCACTTTGGGAGCACAGCTTTATTTTAGTTGATAGGTTAGAATCCCTAACACAGGAAAGCTGCAGCGGGGACCCAAGGCAGGAGTGTGAAGCAGTAACCATGGAGCAACATTGTTACAGGAAGTCATCAGTAGTCCAAGGATGGCTGTCTCACAGTGGAGAGGGTGAGAACCCTGAGGTTGTTCAGTTCAGTCCACAAGGTTGGATTTCTTCAGTCCCAGTCTGGCACCAAAGGCTTGGAGGACTCCTGGAGAGCTGCTGGTCTTCTGTCTGTGTTGGAACCCTGAAGAAGTAGGTCCTAACAGCCATGAAGGAATGCCATAGCAAGAGGACAGACTTGCCAGGGAGAGGAAGGGCAAGGAGACACAAAGCAAAGGTTCCTCCTTCCATGTCCGTGCTGTGGGATGTCTTTCTGTACGCTGTGAATATATGGTGCTCTGACTGGTTGATAAATAAAATGCTGATTGGTCAGTAGCCAGACAGGAAGTATGGGGGGGGGGTGAGCAGACAAGGAGAATTCTGGGAAGAGGAAGAGCTGACTGAGTCAGGAGTCACTAGCCAGACAGAGAGGAAGCAAGATGACAAGGCAGAACTAAGGAAAGGTACCAAGCCACATGACTAAACATAAATAAGAATTATGGAGGGTTGGGGATTTAGCTCAGTGGTAGAGAGCTTGCCTAGCAAGCGCAAGGCCCTGGGTTCGATCCTCAGCTCAAAAAAAAAAAAAGAATTATAGGATAAATTAAGTAAGAGCTAGTCAGTAACAAGCCTGAGCTAATGGCTAAGCAGTTATAATTAATATAAGCTTCTGAGTGATTATTTTATAAGTAGGCTTCAGGACTATGGGAGCCTGGTGGGACCAGAGAAACCTTCCAACTATGTGTCCATTTATGTGGGCTGCCACCAAAAGGGACTGCCCATATTTAGAGTGTGTGTTCCTGCTTCAGAAAGAAAGTAAATCCCCCAGGAGTCTCCAACAACTTGCATTTTGTTTTAATTGACTCTAGAAGCAGTGAAGCTGACAAGATTAGCCACCGCATACACGTTGCTGGGAGTAGAAATTATGCTTCCCAAGCTCATGGGACATCAAATGACCTCTCCTACAAACCAGCAGTGCTGGATTTCAGTGGATTCTTTTATACAGTATGTTGATTAATCATTGTCTCCGAATCATGGTTAATCTGGTGGGATCAACAGCCATTGTTTCCCTTCTCAGGGTATGCCGGAATACTGTTGATAACTGAAGATCACAGCGTAAGGGACAGTACCAGCATCCACACCACTCATGGTTCTCTTCCATCCAGCTTCTAATCCTGGGTCACTACTGTACTCCCCTGGCTCCAAGATGACCCCCAATAGTCCAGACTTCTAGATTCACACTCTTATCTACTACCCCTAGATCTCATCAGTATTTTTCTGTGAGACAAACAGACCACAGTGGAGTTGACAAAACATCTCCTCTAAGACTAGGTCAAAAAAGACACCAGTTTCTACCGTGATTACTCTTGGCTGCCTTACCATGGAGGCAATTGACTGTAATGTTATGAAAACATAGGGACAATCTATGCAGAGATCTCTTTGGTGAGGCCCAAGTCTGCCAGTCATGGCAATGAATGATCTTTGGAGCAGATATTCCAGCCCCAATGAGAGTCCCAATGGCACTTTGCACTCCAGAAGTCAGATACACCCAGCAGAGCCCAGCTCTCCTGACCCACCAAAACTGAGATAATAAATGTGCTTTTCCTTAAATCATTGATTTATGGGTCAGCAACATGGCAATAGACAATTAGGCTGGAGAGATGACTTAATGGGTAGAGCCCTTGCTGTGCAAGTGTGAGGATCCAAGTTCACATCCCCAGAACCTATGCAAAGCAGGGCACATTATGTCTTATCTGGAATGCCAGTGTACCTATAGGTGGAAGTTGAAGACAGAGCTCAAAGGCTGGCTAGACTAGCCTGCAGAGCAATGAAGGGCAAAGAGGCTGTCTCAAAGCAAGATAGAGGGCAAGGACAGAGAGCTGAGATAATAGGTAAGTGATAGTCGACAGATAGACATTTCAGATGGCAGTGTCTCTAGTACACTGAACTCTGACAGAGAAGATCGCCTTGAGGCTGTGTCCTTGGGAACTATACCCAAGGAAACTCACTTGCATAGGGCCTGGCTTAGCATGACATCTGTGCTTGGATCTGAGGCCTACAAGCTTGAGGCTTTGGGAAGTGCTGGGAAGGATAGTGGAATTGTATATCTGGGAGGAACAGGAATACTTTGTGCCCAGAAGATGGGACCTGTAATGGTTTAATGCTGTGGTTCTCATCCTTTCTAATGCTGGGACCCTGTCATACAGTTCTTCGTGCTGTGGTGACCCCCAGCCATAAAATGATTTCATTGCTACTTTATAACTGTACTTTTGCTACTGTTATTAATCAGAATGTAAATATCTGATATACAGGATCTCTGATATGTGACACCCATGAAAGGGTCATTGGACACCCAAAGGAGTCACAACCCACAGGCTAACCACTGGTTTAAAATCATGTTCACAGATTATATGTTGGCGGATTCAAAAGACAGAACCCAACTCCTTTCCACCTGTGTGTGGCTGGTCTTCATGACTCCCATGGAACAGCTGTGACAGTGTGTGGCTTTAGAGACAAAGTCATGGAGTGATTGTGTCTCCAGTATACTCTGCCTCTTCGATGGTGGCTTTGTGCAGGCTGGGAGCCATCTCCGCGGGAAGCTCACATGGGATGGAGCTGAGGCTCCAGGCAACAGCCCTCCCATACCCTCAGTCAAGCCTTCAGGACCTTTGACTTCAGCTTACCTCTTTACCTCACCCTGGAGAGAAGGGCCAAAATGGAACCCCCAAGCTAAGACACTTTCACAATCCTAATCCTCAGAAATGGTTGCAAAAATAAATGATTATAGTTGTAAGTTGCTATGTTTGGGGTCAATTTTTTCAGATAGCAACAAATTAGTAATGTCACTTCACTAAAAATCCACTCTCAATATGGTCACATGTGGGTTTGTTTGCCTTTCTTAGTTCTTGCTCTTTAGTGTCCCACAGCCACCTAGAAAGTCCTTTTCCCTTTAATTATTAATCTTTTCATGGTATACATTTATTTATTCAATCACTATATCTATCAAAGGGAACTTTGGTATAAACAGAACATTAAAATGTTATTTATGTTATTTATTTATTTATTTTTTTTCAAGACAGGGTTTCTCTGTGTAACCCTGGTTGTCTTGGAACTCACTCTGTAGACCAGGCTGGCCTCAAACTCAGCAATGTGGCTGCCTCTGCCTCCCAAGTGCAGGGATCAAAGGTGTGTGCCACCATCACCTGGCTTCAAATGTTTTCTTATGTATGTACTTCCTGAACAGCCATTGTGTGATTCTTTGGGGGCATTCAGAGGACACAAATGTGACTGGGTATGTGCTACTTTTTTCCTCATGGGGTTTAACTTATTTAAGGGGTACAAAATAGTTAGGAAACACTAATATCTTATATATTAAAGTGAAAATGATTTATATCCACATAGTCTATCTCTATATTTTTACTCTCCTCTTTTAAACTTAACTTATCATCTGGAATCTCTCCTAAATTTTAAGAACATTTCATAAATGTGTTAGATGTGTATATAGCGGTATGTACACACATGCACACACATACAAGAGCATGCACTCACATATCCATGCACAAGTACAAATATCAAAATATACTCCTGGATTCACAATTAGCACACCCATATATGCATAATCAAACTGGGACGCAGGACTCTATCTAGCCCGCTGCCTAAGGAGCTGTTTCTCTGACTCACTTTATATGAATTCTGTCAGTATTTGGCTCTGGTTTCTTCCACTTAAACCATACTTGTGAGATTTACTCTTAATAGTAAATGTGGCAGCAAGCTGTCACCGCTCTGTTACATTAAACTATCTGAATGCTTTTCAGTTTACTTTTCTGTCTGACCTTTGGTGAATGTTTAAATTATGTCCACGTATGGGCTATGGTGAAAAGTGCTAAGAACACGCACGTGTGTACTTTCTGGTATGAGGACTCGTTCCTGCTCTACATTAGGAATGTAACTGTGTACTGCAAAAGAATGTTTTAGCATAGCTTTGTCCTTTCCTGTCTCTGCTGTCCTCTTACTTTGAAAGGCACCTTATGGGGGAGCTGTACATCACGACATCCTGCCCTTCCTATGCAGCCAGCAGCATGTAACACTGTAATTCTTCTTACTTGAGACATTCTTGGCTAGGACCTAATCTTTATAGTGGATGGATGGAAACAGTATCACACTAAGAGAGCCAAGCCAGTATTACGTATATTGCGCACTTAAATATTTATACATCATAAACATTGGTCGACCAACGACAAACAATGGCTATCTAAGCATACACAGGATGTATGAGATAGCCCTTGGCTTTCAGCTTAAGCCTTACATTCCACCCTCAAATGCTGCAGAGCCATCTGCTCAGGAAACCGGCTTCTCCTGGGAATCAGTGCCTTTAGGGAGTGGAGGGCATTGCTGGGGCAGGCGGGGGTAGGGGGGGGGGGGGGGGGGGGGCAGGGGTGCTGGATTCTTTTCTCCAGGCTGATGGGAAATGCCTTCCCTGGGGATCACTCTCTCAACACTTCCTGTTTCTTGGTTCTTCTTTTCAATGCTTTTCCTCTTGCCTCATGCCTCAGGCTCTGGCTTTTCTCCCTTGATCTCTGGGGTTCACAGGCTCTGTGGCTGCGGCTGTGGCTCGTACTTGGGGTTGAGCTATGGATGATGGAACAGTGCTGAGCACTGCAGAGAAGGAAAGGAATAGGAAACAACTTCCTCTCCGGCTCAGTGAGGCACAGCCATAAGACACATGTTCTTTCTTACCGTCAATATTTACAGCTTCTCTGATGCAGGCTACAAGGGGGCATCTTTCTGCATTTACATTGCCGGCTAGAATGTGCTTCTTCATAGTCTTATTTGCGTTTCATCAAGGCCTCCTGAACCGAGTGCAGGATGTGTCTGTCTGTGTCTGTGTGTGTAGGATGGAGCAGCAAGTGGGGAAGTGGCCACCACACAGATAAATAATTGCAGCATTGTGTGTTGGATATGCTTTACACTTCCTGGAAGGAATAAAGACATTCTAAACACACACTTGTACCCCCTCCCTTTGGCTAACAGGCTATTGAAACAATGGACCCCAAGAAATTGGAATTTCCCCAGGAATCTCACGCTGGGAGAAGGAAAAAGCTGTAGCCTGGTGCCAGCCAGAGGAGGAAATTGTCCGCTGGAAAGAGATTTCACACAGTGTTGACAGCCTAAAGGAGAAACTGAAGGCTAAATATCGACGGGTGAATGATGGCCAGGACCACACCTCAGCAGAGGCTGCTTAGTCTTGCACACTTCTTGCCAGTTGTTATCACCCACAAGGACGTCTTAGGGGAATGTCACTCAGCCTCTTTGTTCCTCTTCCCAATATGACCATATTGAATGAACACTCTTTCCCTGTTTTTCATCATTGCTTTGGCTCTTTAATTGGCCCATTGAAGATGAACAGCCTAGCCCCACGTGTTAGGCTCCCACCCTAATAACCTAATAACAATGACTGCTCACTGTTTACAAAATGTAGTAACTGAACAAAACTGAGCTTATTAAATTTGCTGTAGGAAGGGCGAACATCCCAATAATGTCTCAAAATAAAACAAAATAAAGCCTTCGGAAAGAAAGAGAAAGAACTTCTAGTATTTATATGCCACAGGGCCAGGACAAGTGGTTTTAAGGTGCATGTTGCAAGGTGGCTTTGGGTCCATATAGCATTTCACCAGGATAGCTTTTGGTGTGTTAGATGTAGTGAAATTAGGGTCCTGAAGCTGTTTTCCATGGACAAAGTCTGAGTCTTGATGTCTAAGCTCTTTGGCTCATGGTTGCTTTTGCCCTAGGGAGCCCAGCTATCCTGGAGCAGGCAGAGAGGCTATTTTTCCTCAGCCTGAGTTTTGTTCGAGGAAAACATGGGAAGTAATGTTTTCTGGTAGGCTAGACAGGGAGAAAAAGGAACCACACTGCAGTGGTGAAAAGAGGCTGGTGGAGTCATAGAGCTGGAGAACATTACTTATCAGCCAAAGTGTGGAAAATTAAGGCCCTCAAAAATGGCTGGGTCAGCATGGCAGGCTGAGCCAGCCACTAATTGTGTAATTGTGCTTTGCTGCACTTTAATGGAGCCTCCATGTCATTAGGCTCATAAAATTGGCTGCTTCCATCATGCACTGAAGCCACCCCATATCCCTAAACCTCATATAAGAACAAAAGGGTAAGTATGTTGGGTTGGGGTTTAAGGTTTCAGGAGTGGAGAAATATTCATCCATTCCTGGAATTCCCTGTTTCAGTCTAATTTATGAACAACTCTCCCTTCTGTTAAAATTTTTTCTCCTAAGAAGAGTTATCCAAAACCTGGAGAGATAGAGAAAGGCTATTTGGAAAAGCTCTTACTCGCTGTGGTGGTTTGAAAGAAAATGGCCCCCATAGGGCATGTGTGTCTTTGTTGGAGTAGGTGTGACTTTGTTGGAGGAAGTGTGTCACTGTGGAGGTGGGCTTCGAGGTTTCACTTATGCCTCAGTTCACTCCCTGTTGCCTGCACAAATTGTAGCACTCTCAGCTCCTCCAGCACCACGCCTTCCTGCACATTGACATGTCCCACCTTGATGATAATGAACTGAACCTCTGAACTGTAAGCCACCCCATTAAATGTTCGCCCTTGTAAGAGTCGCCATGGTCATGGTGTCTTTTCACAGCAATATATGTATATATATATAAACCTCAAGACACTCACCTTATAGGTGTGTACTGTGTCTCTGTAATAAGGCTTCCTCCTAATTCCTTAATGTGGCTTGTTTCTGAGTTCTTTCTCTGTGAGCAACACAAACCTGGAAACACTGCGTAGAGCAAGGACCAAAGAGTTTACTCATTCAAGCAGCAGGTCGTGTGGAAGTTGCCAGAATAAAAATGGAGTCACTGGTGTCAACAAGACAAAAAGTTATGCAGAAAGGGTTCTCATAAGTTTGATGGCTTCATAGTAATAACCCCAAATGGCTTCCCAGGACCACCATTTTGCATAAGGACCACTGAAACCTCATACAAAATGTTGCTTCTGTGGTAACAGCTGCCTAGTGAAGGTCAAGTCAACCTTAGGCTGGCATCATCTTTGTTTTTCAGTGCTTGCGGACAATGATTATGGTATCAAAATACACTATGAAATCTCCCCATTTTGTCTTTAAGAACTTCCTGTCCATCATCTTTCCATAAGCCTAACCATTCTATTCCCAAAAGAGCGTCATTTCTCTTTAGATGATCTCTATTATTTAGGTGAAGACGCTGGAGCTGAGTGATGTTGGAAGCCTGAATGTGAGGTCTTCAGAACGTTTCTCAGACCACAGTGTTGGAGCTTGGTGGTCTGTGCATGGGCAGATTTTGATTTTATGGGTGCTGGCTGGTTTTATGTCAACTTGACACAAGTTATACTCATTAGAGAGGAAGGGGCCTCAGTTGAGAAAATGCTGCCGTAAGATCCAGCTGTAAGGAATTTTCTTAATTAGTGATTGATGTGGGAGGGCCCAGCCCATTGTGGGTGGTGCCATCCTTGGACTGGTGGTCCTGGGTTCTATAAGAAAGCAGGCTGAGCAAGCCATGAGGAGCAAGCCAGTAAACAGCATCCATCCGTGGCCTCTGCATCAGCTTCCTGCTTCCAGATTCCTGCCCTGTTTGAGTTCCTGTTCGAACTTCCTCCACTGAAGAACTGCAATGTGGAAGTGTAAGCCAAATAAACCCTTTCCTCCCCAACTTGCTTTTGGTCATGGTGTTTCATCACAGCAATAGGAAACCCAGAGACACTATGCTTTCCAGGATGCTGGGTAAGGCTGATGCTTACTGGTCATGGACTACACTATGGGTAGTTGGGTCCTAGACAAACAGACAGTTGTGTACAACCTTCCAGTCATGAAATGATCGAGAGACACTCAGGCGATTGTGCGGATGCAGTGTCTGGTGTCTCTTGAGAAGTCTGTGCCGTGAGGTACAGGTAGGGAGAATTGCCAAAGTAGGGAGGCTTCGCAGGTACAGGAGGTAGGCCTTGGTTCTGCAAGCCGGCAACCCTTTGCAGGACTACATATTTAAAAGGTCTCAGATATGGAAGGCCTGCTCTGATGGATTCCAGGTGGACCCTGTTCACTGGTATGTATTAAAAACTCTGAGTCTTTTTGTTGCTGTTCCTGTATGTTTCTCTTTTTATTTCTTATTCTGTTGACTCCATGATCATGCCCATTTATGGAGTCCAGTGTTATATATGCATTAGGTAAGGATCAAAGCAGGGACATGTCCATCACCTTAAACAGCTAAGCAGTCGGCTGCTTGCACCAGCTCTGCCATGCATGCCACTGTAACTAGTGCCGAGGTCCATTTCACAAGGAAAGGAGAGCCTGGGAAAGGATTCTACGGCAGGTTTGTTTCCTCAGTGACTGGCAGCCCAGTGGAAGTGCAATGATAACACTGCGCAGGAGGCCAGAGTCGACAGAGGGCAGAGCTTTGGGGATTTCCTTACCGTGGAATGGTCCCGGGGAAAGACCTTGAAGCTGGGTCTCTGGTGACAGACAGTGCTAGGTTATCACACTGAACTTGAAGTGTTTTCGAGCAGTCTGTGGCCTGCAGGGTCCTTCAGTCTGTGGGCGTCTGGGAGTAGCCTACCTCTGGTAACCCTAGGTCAGGACCCCTAGGAACAACAAAGGTTTAGTACTGAGGATACTAACAAGCTCTCTGTGGCCCTGACCTTTCTCTAATCTACCCCTAACACTTTTATGGAGGTGGATGTCATATCAAAAAATCCCAGCACTTGGAAGGCAGAGCCAGGCAGATCTCTGTGAGTTTGAGGCCAGCCTGGGCTACCAAGTGAGTTCCAGGAAAGGCACAAAGCTACACAGAGAAACCCTGTCTTGAAAAACAAAAAAAAAAAAACAAAACAAAAATGCTTAAGCCGGGCAGTGGTGGCACATGCCTTTAATCCCAGCACTCGGGAGGCAGAGCCAGGTGGATCTCTGTGATTTCAAGGCCTGGGCTACAGAGTGAGTTCCAGGAAAGGAGCAAAGCTACACAGAGAAACCCTGTCTCGAAAAATCCCCCCCCCCAAAAAAATGCTTGTTTCAATTTGAAATTCAGAATTTGAAATTCAGAATTTGATCTGTGGATCCTAAACATGGTTGGTACTTCATTCAGTCTTTGGGTTTGAAATTTGGTTTTCCTTCAGTCAGCCAATACGAATATCTAAAATGTTTCTTTTCCTAACTAGAAAAGAGAAAGTCAAATGTGAACTAACCCCCGGGGATTCTTGTGAGTTCCCTCACATGTTTGGGGAGAACATAACCCATCTGACCATGAACCGGGGTCCTCCACAGCTCTTCTCTTTCTGGAGCTCTGAAAAGAGCAGACCAGGATTCATCCTATTTAATTATCCCACGACTGTGATCATTAATCCAGTTTTATAGGTGCAAAAATTGCACACATGAGGAAATCAAGGCTTGGAGGGTTGAAGCAACCTAGTTAAGACGGGAGTGTTGATAGCAGCAAGAGACAGGTGAAGAATGGAAGGATAAAGGAATTTTAAGATTCCTTATCCATGATGCGCCCAACCAGAAGCAGCTGGGACTTAAGACTCTTGTGGATTTGGGAATATTTACACATACATAACGAGGTCTCTTGGGGATGAGACCTAAGACTAAACACAAAAATCATTTACACTTCATATGTTTATACATTTATACAGTAACTGTATTCATGGAACTTACTTCATGCCCTGTAGCATCATGTCAGAGCTCTGAGTTTCAGATCTGTATTGAGTATTTTAGTTTTCGGATTTTAGGGTTCCTCATGAAACCTGGACTTCCAAGAAACAGCGTTTGTTTTCTTTGCTGCCTCCTAGTTGCAGATTATTGTATTCTCGAGATTCTCACGTCTTACTGTACTCTCGTCCAGCCTCAGGCATTGCTCTTGGAGACAGAGCTGGGAGGATCCATGCTCAGAGAGCTGGGAAGACGGACGCTCGGCTTGAAGTGAGTGTCCGTCCTCCCAGAGAAGGGCTTGAAACCAGAAAAGCAACTGCAGCCAAGGCTTGGTTTTTCCAAGTCCTCACCTCCTGTATTTTTCAGAATATTTCTCCATCCCTGCATTGGACTCCCCAGGGCTAGGCGAGGCAAGTGGCTACTGTCAGGAAGAGGGTAAGGGTGTGGACCCTGTTGAACTCACCCCCAGTGGCACCAAGTTGTCCTCAGTGAATGATCGGCAGGCAGCATAGGCATGAGAGGCCCCGGAGTAGCCAATGAAACAGAACCCCAGTTGCTGTCCCCACAAAGCCCTGGGTCTTGGGAAGACAGAGGATAACATATGCTAGAACAGTGGTTCTCAACCTTCCTAAGGCCGCCATCCTTTAATACAGTTCCTCATGTTGTGGTGACCCCCAACCAGAAAATTATTTTCTTCGCTGCTTCGGAACTGTAATTTTGCTATTGTTATGAATCGTAATGTAAACACCTGTGTTTCTTGATGGTCTGCAGTGACCCCTGTGAGAGGATTGTTCTACCCACAGGGGGTCTTGACACACAAGTTGAGAAGCGCCGCTCTAAAGCTTTCCTGCCAGTGATTTTTTTGTTTTTTTGGTAATGAGGACAAAACTGGCCACACCCCATAAAGGAGCTGTGAGGCAGGTTGCGTGTCTATTACCAAGCTGTTTGTGTAACCACCCTCACAGGGCTGGAACTTAACTCTTAAAATAATTACCACTGTAACGTCTCACTCTATAAATCAGTTATAAACACGGCTACTCCCAAATGATGCCTATAAAATGATCATTTCCCCCAAAGAATGTAAATATCTGTGTTCCTCCCATAGTCTTAGGCGATTCCTTATGAGAGGGCTGTTAGACCCTGAGAGGGTCGCAACCCACAGGTTGAGAACCGCTGTGCTAGAAAAAATAAACACGAGCAGAGGTGACGTAGAGGAAAACATAGCACTGACCCCTCAGTGCTATGTGGGAGTGTGGGGTTGTGTTAGTACAGTGAGGAGGAATGTCCATGGGCACAAATCCTTCTGGGCTACAGCTGGAAGGAGGTGGGGGGGATTGCTTATATTCCAGAGAAAACCATTCTTAGGGGAGAGAATAGAAAGTGCAGACGTCCTAAGGCCTAAAACATTTGAACAATAATGAGGATCCAGCGATACCAGGGCAGAGAAGCGGAGAGGAGTCCAGTTTGAGGGTTAGAGGAGTAGGGTTCTGAACTCGACGGCCCACTTTCTTAGGACAGGCAGCGAGGATAGCCATGATGGTCAGCGTCTCAAGATGGCCCAACCCTTCTTTGACGCTCCCCAGGTGGACAGATCTTTTCTGTGACCCACCGCATGTGTAAGCCACAGGAGCAGATTGTGGGAGAGTAGACCCTTAGCTGGTACTGGGGCGCCGTGGGGAGATACCTGGACACCTCCCAGTGTGATGAGTCTCATGGATTTGATCCAGCTGTCTCTCTCACCATTAACAGTTTTAAGTTATTCAAATCTTCACATTTCAAGGGTTGATGATTTTAAGTAGTTCATTATCACATCATTAGCTAGAGATCAGCCATTTATCTCCTTTGTACATATTAACTTTCCCAAAACATTTGCTTTCATTCCCTACCACAAGTACTGTTCTTTTTTTTTTTTTTTTTTTCCAAGACAGGGTTTCTCTGTGTAGCTTTGCACCTTTCCTGGGACTCAAACTCACAGAGATCCACCTGGCTCTGCCTCCTGAGTGCTGGGATTAAAGGCGTGCGCCACCACCGCCCCGCTGCAAGTACTATTCTTATCTACTCACTAAGTGGCATTCTATCACAGGACTCTGCGGTAGTCCGCATTGAAGACACATTAACCTGCTTCCATAGACTCGTGTTCTTTTAAAAAAATTATTATTTAGCCGGGTGGTGGTGGCGACGTCGGCGGCCTTTAATCCCAGCACTTGGGAGGCAGAGGCAGGAGGATCTCTGTGAGTTCGAGGCCAGCCTGGGCTAGCAAGTGAGTTCCAGGAAAGGCGCAAAGCTACATAGGGAAACCCTGTCTCGAAAAACAAAAAAAAAAAAAAAAAAAAAAAAATTATTTATCTTTATGTGTATTGATCTTTTACCTGTGTGTATGTCTGTGTGAGGGTGTCAGATCCCCTGGAACTAGAGTTAGACTGTTGTGAGCTGCCATGTGGGTGCTGGGTATTGAACCCAGATCCTCTGGAGGAGCAGTCAGTGCTCTTAGCCTCTGAGTCATGTCTCCAGCCCCGACTCTTTTTCTTTTAACAGTGGAGTTTACTTGAATTCCTATCTGGGCGTCTACTTACTCCTTACTCTTAGTGAATACGGATTCACCTTCTGAACAATCAGAGCTTCAAAGCAAGTTTTCAGTTCTCCAGCAGAGGGCAGCCTTTCTCCACATTTCACACCGCCGCTCCCATCACCTCCACTGCTTATTCTTGGTCTTGTCTGGTTTAAAATCATCTTAGTTGTTTCTGTTCTTTCTTCTCATTGGCTCTCTTCATAGGGTCCACTTTCTTTTATCCTCTTGAGTCTTATTTCTACTTCTAAATTTACCATCCCAGGTCCTGCTGGGTCTCCTCAGGCGGGCTGCCCTTGCCTCAACTCCTTCCTCCCTTTCCGCCTGACAGCTGCTCTCTTATCCAACAGAGTGTTTCTGAAGCACCTGTCTGGACCTCTTCAAAGCCTCTCCAGCAATGCAGAAAATAAATGTGTCCCGCAAGCAGGGGAAAGCCTGAATATGTGACCCCAGTGTTCACGATCATGGGAGTCAAGCTGCTACCTGTTTATCAGGGCTTCTTGTCACTCACAAAACAGCCTTCTTACGGGTTTTGTAATAATGACTCAGGACACAGCTGAGTGCCTTCACTGTCGTAGATGTGGCCTAGCCTTTGTGAGCCTCAGCTTTCATTTACACAAAGGTATCAGTGACACCTACTTTCAAGGTTGGTTTTAGAAATAGATGGTACTATAAACATGTCCGGTCTATAGAGCCTCCATAATAAATGGTATCATCATTGTCACCATCAACAAATGACTCCAAGCCTTCCAGATCCCCTTAATGCTGTGGGATAATGCTTTTGTACACTGGCTTAATAAAACGCTGATTGGCCAGTAGCCAGACTAGAAGTATGTGAGTCAAGTACACTAAAGGAATGCTGGGAAGAGGAAGGGCGGAGTTAGGAGTCACCAGCCAGACATGGAGGAGGCAAAATGACGGGCAGAACTGAGAAAAGATACCAAGCCAAGTGGCTAATGTAGATAAGAATTAATGGGTTATTTAAGTGTAAGAGCTAGTCAGTAACAAGCCTGAGCTAGTGGCCAAGCAGTTATATAAATAATATTAAACCTCTGTATGATTATTTTATAAAAGGCTGTGGGACTGTGGGTGGGAGATTTGTCCCAACCACGGGCCACGTGGGACACAGGAAATCTTCCGACTACACCTTAAGAATTGCCCAACCCCCTGCCTTCTGTATACTGACATTGTGTCCCTAAGGGCTAGCCTTTAATTCATTTCTTCTTCTTTTGTAAAATTTCACTTAAAATTATTTACCTTACTTACTTTGTAAGAATGCTTTGTCTGCACATATATATATGCACCACATGAGTGCCTGGTGCTTGGAGAGGGTGTGAGATCCACTGGAGCCAGGGTTAGAGGTGGTTGTCAGCCACTATATGGGTGCTTGGAAGAGAACTTGAGTCCTCTGTAAGAAAACTGTTCTTAACTGCTGAGCCATTTCTCCAGCCCCCAGGCTCATTTTTCCTTCTTTATGATTGCTTGACCCACCACCCTCAAGTGGGCCCTAGTACTATGACTACCTGGTACCATGAACAAGGCAGACAAGCCCCTGCCCAGGTGATAGGCATGCCTTGGGTGATAGAAGACTAAGAGAAGAAAATGTGTGTGGTGAGTTTCAAAAGGAAGTCAACCTGGCACTGGGAAGAATCAGAGAGCAGGATGGTATGTGGTTGGTGTGGTGATATATGGTATATCCTAATAAAGCTTGCCTGAGGATCAGAGGACAGAACCAACCACTAGATTAGACATAGAGGCCAGACAGTGGTAGCCCACACCCTTAATCCTATCATTTGAGAGGCAGAGATCTGTTTGGATCTCTGTGAGTTCAAGGCCACACTGGAAACAAAGCCAGGCAGTGGTGGCACACACCTTTAATCCCAGCACTTGAGATCTCACATCTTTGCTTGTGAAGGACACACACCTTTAATCCCAGGAAGTGATGGCTGGGTGGAGAAAGGTATATAAGGCATAAGGAAACAGGAAATAAAGCAGTTCAGCTGAGACTCTGTTCAGGTGAGGACTCAGAGGCTTTCAGTCTGAGGATTCATGGAAACAGGATCTGCTGAGGAGTTGGCAAGGAGAGGTTGGCTGTGTCTTGCTCTGCTTCTCTGATCTTTCAGCTTTCACAATATCTGGCTCTGTTTTTGTTTTTGTTTTTTTGAGACAGGGTTTCTCTGTAGCTTTGGAGGCTGTCCTGGAACTCGCTTTGTAGACTAGGCTGGCCTCTAACTCACAGAGATCCATCTGCCTCTGCCTCCTGAGTGCTGGGATTACAGGCGTGCGCCACAACCGCCCAGCTGTTTTTTTGTTTTTTGGTTTTTTTTTTTTTTTGTTTTTTTTTTTTAATTAAAAGACCATCTACGACTTCGAACAATAGGTTGGTATTAGATGCCACTCACAACTTACCTGAGAAAGTCACATGAAGGAAGCATGATCAAGTCAGACCAAGCAGGGAATAGGAGAAAATTCCAGAACAAGAGAAGCAACCGCATCTTTTCTATCCCACTAGGTTTTTATTTTTAAAGGTTTATTTTTTATTTATGTGTGTTGGTATGTTTGTGTGCCATGTGCATGCCTGGTGCCCACAAACACCAGAAGAGGGTGTTCTAGAACCCAAGTTACAGATGGTTTTGAGCCACCAAGTGGCTGCTGAAATCAAACTAAGGTCCCCTGGAGTTTCAATCAGTGCTTTTAACCTCCGAGTCATCTCTCCAGCCCCATATCCTGCTAGGGTTTAATTTACCAAGACCAAGAACTAAATTTTGCTCACATTAAGTCTTCAAAGGTTTCTAAAAAGTCCTTTGCCCACAGAATCTGTTTCTAAGTTGTTCAACAAAATGTAAAGAATGGTAGGTTTTAAATCACCATGTTCAATCAATAGGGAGCGGACTTCTGTCTACTCCATGCCTTCTGTACCTTCCTTGAAGCAGCTACATGTCTTTGGCCTAACATAGCAGTGAGAAAGAACTGTAACTTCTCCCTAGATCCCTTCCCTCTGAGGTTGAGGACTTAAGGATGGGTGGGGAAGGATCATTTTCCATCCAGCACCAGCACTCTGCCCATATGGAGCTGTGCAAGTCACTTTAATTCACTGCTTTAGTAAAAGGGCAGTTTGGAATCAGACTCGACACCTACCAACCGGTTTTCATTGTATTGTCTTGTTGTGGAGCTTGGGGTGCAAAACTACATTGCTTACAGTAATACCTCATTGGCATCTGGAGATTATAGCTTTGGGCAATGAGCACCTCCCATACATTGGGATGGGGACAGCCCCCTCACATGCAGCACAAAACCCATGTGGCCCACTGTCCCACTTATAGGCAGTGGTCCCTCTCACCTCATGCTCAGCCATTCTGTAGGAGACTCTACTCAGTTTCCCAAACACCTGTCCTTGATGAGATGCACTTCAACAAGAGGAGCCACCCCAGGGTCAGGTTCCTTCTGCTCATGGGACAGCATGTGGGGGTCTACTCATGTCCCAAAGGGTTCCCTGGTATTGACGTTCTTTAAACCTTCCTTTCCACTGATAAACCCTTCAAGGACTGGCATCTCAACTGAGTGGGGGCAGTTTAGGCCTCAAATACCCTGATTTTCCAGGAGTGGAGTGTGGGGAACCAAGTGGGAAAATTGAAAGTTTGCTTCCAATTTTAACTATCAAGAAAACTTTAAAACCAGAAGGTTTCTCTGGTTCCACCCAGCCCCTCAGTTTGCCTGGCCCCACAGTCCCACAGCTGCTTATAAAATAATCATTTAGAGGCTTAATATTATTTACAAACTGTATGGCATATGGTAGGCTTCTTGCTAGCTAGCTCTTTCATCTTAAATTAACCCATTTCTAATAATCTATGTTTTGCCACATGGCTGTGGCGTTACCAGTCTGCTGACATCTCTCTTTCCTCTCATTTCTTCTCTCTGTATATCTGCTTGGATTTCCTGCCTGCCTCTAAGCTGCCTTGCCATAGGCCAATGCCGCTTTACTTATAAACCAATCAGAGCAACACATATTCACAGCATCCAGAAAGACATCCCACAGCAGACACATGCCTGGTAAATAGATAGTTTTGAAGCTAACTTGATATTTAGTACTTCAGAAATTGAAGATGAACACAAAAAGGAAAAAGTGACAGTTTCTAAAGACCAGAATGACAGGCGTTTTTGACCTGGAAGCCGCCTACCAGATTCTCCTGCTGACACTGAGGGCCAAGCAACACTCTGATGATAGACCCTTCTGAGAGCACAGGCAAGGGGCAGGATGCTAAGGTACCATCTGCTACTGGATTGCATCTCCTAAGAGCTCTATGGAAGCCACAATGGTGCCAGATACAAATCCCTGTCATCACTCTCCTGTGACAGCCTGCAAATGGAGCAGGTCAAAGGTCAAGCATATAAAAAACACAGTCACTTTCGAATGGTCTAGTACATCTTTATTAGTCTTAAAATATGTCTTTTAAAAAGTAGATAGTATTCTTTTTCTTAACCCATTAAAGATACTGTATTATTAGAGAGTTAAGCCAGCTTCCAGACAATGGGAACAAGATTCAAGTACAAACGTCGAGTTTTGTTTAAGTGTAACAAGAATTGAATGAGTGAACTAAATGGTACCCGCCATGACAGACTCAAGAGAAAAAAAAAAAAAGCACAATTCTGCTTATCTAGCACTATTACTAAAGGGCACACAAACATATAAATAATCAAGTACATATCACAAGCATACAAATAAAACCATTTTTAATATTTGTTACAAAAAGAGCGTGGCCATTGTTAGTTAATGCAAATAAAATATCTTTACGAATCAAGATGCGGTTTTACCTCAATTTGTGCTCTAAAACTATTGCTAGTTTCCTCTGGGGGAACAAAGTCAAGATATCTCTGTATTGTAGGAAAAAAGGGCTTTACACTTCTGACACAGATACCTATGTCAACACCAGAGAAGGCACGGAAGCATCTAACAAGTGTCTTCACTGTTCCTGAAGCAACCACAAAAGCCAATTCAGGGAAATGAATTTCTATGGTAGCTGCTAAGTTAATGTTTTCTAAGTGCACAAGAGAACTTTTTCTTGGTCAGTAGTGACAGCCGTCGCTGGAGGTCTAGAAATATGCATATGCACATATATATTTACATACATAGTTAAGACCATCAGAGGAACCTGGCACATAGTCACATACACATTCAGAGTGTCTTGGATCTTCCACTTATATGTGAGTCTTAAATATTGTTAATGTTCTGGATAAACAAACAGGAGAATTTTGAATCTTTACCATACATCAACAGACCATCTAAGCAGAAGTTTCATGATTGGTGTGTAAGAAAAATATCTGTCTTTCACATAGTTTTCCTCCTGGGTGAACATAAGTACATGCATACTTGGTCTAGGAACTTTGATGTCTGGTTGCATATGCTACAGAGAAGTTGCTATGACTCACTTTCTTCCATGAGGAGGTAGTAGCCTTAGATAAACAAATAACTAATGTGGAGAAAATCGGTTGTTTTCATGTGGTTGAGAATAGTTACACTAGAATCAGCTTTATTTTTTTTCTTCAACTCAAGTTGAAAGGAAGACAAAGCATGTATTTGCCAACTGGGCACCCAATTGGATACCAGCTCTCACAAGTGACCCATCAGATTAGCCGGATAGATTACCTGGCAACATAAAGTGACCCACTGTCCATTTATAATCAATTGAAGGAGAACCTTCATAGAGGAGGGACACTCTGTGGGGTAACACAGCAATGAAGCATTTCTATTATTGTGGTCCGTTGTAGGTCTCGGGGTGAACAACATGCTGTACAGCTTAGGGATGGAGATGCAGCTCAGTGGATAGAGTGCTTGCTTAGTATGCATCAGGTCCTGCATTGGATCCCCTGGCCCACATAAACCACCTCAAGTATATAGCAAGGCCAAGGCCAGCCTAAGGTGCACGAGACCCTGTTTAAAAGAGAAGAAAACAAAACCACGGTACACTTCACAGGCTGCATTGTCTGTGTGGCTGCTCCCTTAGGTTTCTGTTTCTCTCTCCTGAAGAAGGCTGTTTGTGCTGGTTTCAGTCCTTGGCTGATGATAGCCCCTCTCCCCCCAAGACAGGGTCTTTCTGGAACTTGCTCTGTAGACCAGACCGGCCTCAATCTCAGAGATCTGCTTACCTCAGCCTCCCAAGCACTGGAATTAAAGGCCTGTGTCACCCACCATATCTGGCTGTGATGAGATCTCTTTTCAAACTCTTACTCCACGTTTGTGTATGACTGAGGCTGTGAGGATGGAGTTCATAGATTCAAAACAAGTTCTGGTTTCTGAGCCAAGACTGGGACCAGAGGACTTGAATAGTCAAGTGGGCCCCCTGGTCCCCTTGCATTCCAGTGGACCGCCCTGCACCAGCCAAATTAGTGCTAGCATTCCTGTATCCGTTTGATGGGATGAGCCTGTTTGTGTGTCTGTCTTTGAGGAAAGCTTAGAGTTACAGCATTTCAAGTCTGAATATATTGGATCCCTTCAAGGGATGGGATAATCACTTGTCATTAAGTAATTTTAATGAGATCATTGTTTAAAATAGCAGATCGCAGAACAGAAAACAGGTGCAGTTGTAGGAAATGAGTCTGAAAAGAAATCACATGGGTTGGCTTACTAGGGGGCTGCATGCCTTCCAAATGAGTTCATAGCTTATCCTACAGGATACATTCTTTTCAGAAACACACTTACAGAGCAATTGTGTTAGAGGGTGGCCATTGGTCTGGAGTCAGCTCAGTTAAATGAAGTCTGAGTGCTTAAGACAGGCATTCTTCATGTTAATTAATATGCATGTGTGATCCTTGCTGCAACCCTTACCCCAGAACAGGGGTTTGAATACTGTTTTACTAAACTAAAAATACAGTATGATCACAGGCATACAGCAAATACAAACAGTGTTCTAGTGGGACACTTGGATTTTAGGTCATTAAGTCTAATATTATGTCAACGCAAGACCCCAGATATGTCATGACTTCTCATCATTTGTATGTGGAGCACTGTACAACCCTGAACAAATGGAGTCAACAAAATCCCTGGGTTAGCCCTCAGTTCTTCACACATAGAGCAGAAAACTAGATACAGACTTTTTAGAAGGTTAGAGGCCCGTAGGAAAGTGATGAGAGTGTTCTGTGATTGAGGACTTTTTTCTAAGTAAAACTGAGATAGATTTATAATTGAGCAAGAGAAAACACAGGGCCAGCGAGAGGGCTCAGGAAGTATGGATGCTTGCCACCAACCATGAAGATCTTCGAGGAATGAACCAGCTCTTACAACTTGTCTCCTGACTCCATCATACCCACACACATGCACACAAAGACATAGACATGCAAGCACAAATGAATCCAAGTAAAAAACTGAAAAGAAAGGCCGGGCGGTGGTGGCACACGCCTTTAATCCCAGCACTCAGGAGGCAGAGGCAGGTGGATGTCTGTGAGTTCGAGGCTAGCCTGGGCTACAGAGTGAGTTCCAGGAAAGGTGCCAAAGCTACACAGAGAAACCTTGTCTCAAACCCCCCCCCCCCGCCCTCATACACAGAAAACAAACAAACAAACAAAACAAAACAAAACAAAGGGGGAGAGAGATGCATAGTCTTTTCTTAACCCGCTTAACGCCTTTGCACAGGGAACCATCATAGTTAACCCTGAACACTCTATTAGCTGCTTAGCAGGAAGCCTGGGACCCAGCAGGTGCACATGTGGGGAACTGTGGTTATAAACCCAGGCTGGAGCCAGAGTTTCTGGGATTGAATCTTAGCTCCACCTTTAACTAAACGTGTGATAGCTCTACTGTCCTTGTAGACTCTGAGGATTGAGCACACTTTTTTTTTCTGCCTTATTGTATCTGCAAAATGGGAACATAAGTGTATTTATCTGAGAGAGCTGTGGAGAGGATTACAAACAAAATAATAAACGTTGGCTACTATAGTTAGCTGCTGTCATTTCCCAATTTTTATGTTCAGAGAAAGGGAGGCTTGGCTTAATCTGTTTTTTTATAATCTAGTTGCAGAGTCAACAGCCACTCCACTTTCCTTCTCTCTCCCAAACTGGGTGTTCAGAGCCCAGTTTTTAAAAAAAGATTAATTTTTATGCTTTAATTCTGTCTGTCTGTCTGCTGGTCTGTCTCTTTCCGTGTGTGTGTGTGTGTGTGTGTGTGTGTGTGTGTGTGTGTGTGTGTGTGTGTGTGTGTTGTGAGTGTGACTGCAGGTGCCCTTGGAGTCCCGAAGAGGCATTTATGAGCTGCCCAACCTGGGTACTAGGAACCAATCTCAGGTCCTCTGCAGGAACAGCAAGCACCCTAAGTCACTAAGCCACACCTCCAGCCCCTCACACCTCATTTTAAGGCATTTCTCCCATACCAGGTACAACTAGAGTTCCATTTTCTGTTCTCCTGGGAGCCTACATATTTGAAAGACCCACCAATGTTCATTTGTCTGGTGGCAAGTAGTATACAAGTACATTCACATTCCTGATTTACATTTGGATACTTTCCCATCTGGCCTGCCTTCCATTTCTGCCAACTCCAGTGAAGGTCAGTTAAACACACAGGCATCTTTGGTATCTAGGATCAGGATGGAGAAGATGGGGAAAACTAGAAACAGGAATGAGTGATGGAGCATACGGGGACGTACAGTAAGAGGGAAGGACCAAATCCACCTGACAGTGTTGTGTACAGCTGGTCTGTAGTTACCACAGCACACCGGTCCAATTTTTTCACTCTGCCAATAAGCAAACGAAACAAAACCATACAACAAAAACCCTCCAAAACCTAATAACCCAGAGAAACTAACCCATCCCTTGGCTTCTGGGAAAATATCACCTTGATTGCATCTTCTGTCTATGTCAAGGCATTTGTCTGTTTACACCAAGTTCCCTTGCAAGCCAGTGAGGCACCACTAGTCTTACCTTTAAGGATTCTCTAAGAACTTCCCTGAACTTTCTCTTCCATGTCAGACAGGGGGACTCTGTGCTGACATCAGGGAGGAACTAGGAAAATATCATCTTGCCTATGAGCAGTGGAGAAGGTTTGCAGATCATGTCAGGCAGATCAGTGGAATCTACACACAAGCTGCTTAAGGCTGATGGACACACACTGTCTCCAGTTAGACTCATTTATGACTTGTGTTTCTCTCTGAGGATGGCCATGAAGATGAGTAAGCTTTTGCACGGTCAAGATATTTACATGAGTTTGCAATGGCTTTTTATCATCAAAAGGCAAAAATTGAATGTAATAGTGCTTTTCACAAGGAACCCCCTCCCCCCCCCCCCCCCAAGAGTGGTACCCACTCACTAGTTTTGCTGAATATACAATATAACATCTGGGTGCATAGAATTCTTGTGCTTTACAGACAAGATTGCTATTATTCATGTTTACAGCTCTGTCAACGTTGCATGAAAATCTCTCTCTCCCAATAACCATTCCAAAGGCCTTTTACTACAAAGTGGCGTGTATGTTTATTTTATGAGCTCGCTCAGACACATTAGCTGGCAAGCCACCCTGTCACGCCCTAATGCACTGAGTTCCATATAATGACCTTTAAGTGGCATGTTCCAACCAGAGAGAGGTGATGTCAAGCTCAGGTGTCTAGCAACAAAGACTAATGAGGGTAATGACATCAGACCTGGGGTGGGGAGGTGACCACAAGTGGTCACCAGTACTAGTTTGGAGTTACCGTTTCTCCCAGGAAGCCACCTGTCCATGCAGTTTAATGTTTTAATTTGAAAAAACGGAAGGCACACTCCCTTAAATTCTGCGTTCTACCTTAACCCCATGTCTATTGTCATTGTTGCCTGTACAAAACATGCATTGAAAAGTGCAAATCCCATGTACCACTTCCACATCATGGGTGAGGCCATCTGACTTTGGAGCATGAAGAGCCTCAGTGATTTCCCCAATACCGCTTTGAAACCATCTTTGAATTTTCTTCCAAAGTGGCTTTGTTCCGTTCAGTTCTAGCAAAATCCCTGAAGAGGGTAAACACCAAATAAATGTGATCCATTACAATTTTTGTTAATATTGTAGTGGAAAAAAAATAAAATGAAGATTGGATTTTAATCCAATATCCATTATTATATTGGTCCAGAAAGTATGATGACTATTGGATTTTCTGCTTATTAAAGGGTGATCTGGAACCGTATTCCTTGGCTAACTTATTTTTTGTTTCTCTCAAGTCTGGTCCCTACTTATGTCATAAACTGTTCCTTGGGGATCCATGACGTAGAATTAAACAGACCTGAGGTTAAATCTAAATAAAAGCAGCAATAGTGCCCAGTCTAATCACTGCTCTATAGAGTACCAGAAATTCAACCTGTAAGTAAGTTTTGATTCTGTCTAGATCATTGGTACAATAAATCTAATGTGGTCACCTTTAAGAGTAAATGCCTGGGCATGCAACAAACCCCAGTTATGTGTCCACCAAGGCTAAATACACAGGACTCTTCAAATCTCCCCTCACAGCCAAAGTAAAACTGGTCTAATTAGACTCTCAGATATCTCAGACAAGCACTTCCTAGTCAAAAACTCTTTGGTTAATTTTGGCACTATCTCAGTAGGATATTTATGCTTCTAATATCTTTGGGGGAAATGCCACCAGAAGACTGATAACATCTCCCACCCATGTAATGGTCTCTGCATACTAACAGTGTTCTTATTCTTTTTCCTCTATCTGTGTGTGCATGGATGCTGATTCTTGGGCATGCATGTCAGCTGCCTGCTCAAAGACAAAGCCACACCCTCTGCTAACAGTGCCTTTAAAAACCTTTGGAGCAACACAGAAGACGGTATTATTTACAATGATCATCCTGAAGGACGTTTGCATGTGATTTAGAAAGTCTGGGCAATACTTGTGTTTCTCTGCACCGTATGAACATCTCTGAAGGCTTGGAGTAGATAGATGCAAAGCCTGAAAACAAGACATCCCCACAGCAAGCCTCAACAAATGCAATCCAGCAGCCAAACAGGTGTCCTTGTTACCTTTCACGCAGATCTAAGTAATGCCCTGAGAACCAGCGTAGTTTATATATATTAAAAAACTCCTTCTAAAAGATATTTAACAGTAGAATATTTAAAAACCAAAAGATAATACTGACACTCAACATATACTTATTATAATATTTTCATCTCTGGGAGCAATAATACCAAGCCTGTACTGAAGTACATTTTCTATTGCTTCCTCAGATCCTTTTATTGATATTTCAGCAGACATTTCCTGTGGTGGATCCAGTAAGCTCCAGGTTCTGTGCTTACTCAACTGCTCAGAGGATCAGGTCAAAGTGTCCAAGAACTATCTCGTACCTGGATTTGAAAACAATGAAACAGGATGCTGATTCAGGTGCCCACATCAACCCCAGTGGACAGATAATGGGCCACCTGACCCAAGTGGTGTAGTTATTCCTCGCTCTCCCTTTTCTCTGCGATGATGCACCAGTTACCATGGTCATTGCCGGCACTCAGAACTTGCAGCTCAGACACACTCTCCTGCAGTAGTCCGGACAGCTCACCTTCCCGGAACACATGGTAGTAGCGCATGAAGGCCCTGGAATCCGGAGCATCCTGCTGCTCCTCTGTGTAGCTTGGGCCTTCTGGTTTGGAATCTGTAGGGTCGAATGCAGAAACTCTCCTTAATATTTTTCTGGCAGAAGGATCAATGACGTTGTCTGCAGCCACACTGTCTCTGGTGTCAGCCATGTCCAGAAAATCGCTGCCCTCCTTCCTCCTGCCCTCTCCTCCCCGGTATCCACTGAAGTTCTCTGAAGTGCCCGGTGCTTCCAGCCAGCCCAAGTGTCTTTGAAAAGATGTGTCTCCAAACACCTCATCTAAATTTGGTTCTTTTGTTGAAACCGTCTCCTGAGGATGTAAGTCTAAGCTGGGGTGTCTGGAAGGCTGACGGGACACAGTGCTATTGGCCCAGCCCTCCGTGATTTTCATGGGTCTGGTTCTTTGAGTTTGCTTCCTCAGGGTTGATTCATCCAAAGACCTGGAGAAAAACCAGGCGCGGAAAGATTTTCCAAAATTGTTATACAATCCATTCGCTTCCTCGCCTTCCTTCGAAACATCTTCACAGCAGGTTCTTGCCATTGCAGGCCCGTCGTCCATGCTGTGGGACCGCTTGGAATCGCACCTGCCCTGAAAACACACTGCGCAGCCGCACGCGGAGCCAGGGCCCTGGTGGCCTTGGCTCATGGGATGCCCACACGGATGCCCCCAGGACTGGTGGGATTCTGAGAGCCGCCGGGAGCAGAGAGCACGGTTCCATGGCACCAGCACATCCTGCTTCTCGAAGTGTCGATTCTTCTGTTCCATCGCCCAAACGTAAATCATCAGTTGGCCTCCAGGAGCTAAGACCCTGGCCATTTCCTTTATTGCTCGAATTCTTCTTTGTCTTGTAGAAAAATGATGTATGACTGAAAAAGAAAAATAGACCAGAAGAACACTTAGAGCTCACCGTGCATGCAGCACATGCACAAACACATAGTGATGTGTTTCCATAGAACAACGATGAAATTCTGACCTATCTCGATAAACTGGAGAAACAACAAGAGTCTGTATACTGAGTGGTTTCGTGTGTCAACTTGACACAAACTAGAAGTCATCAGAGGAAGGAGCCTCAACTAAGGAAATGCCTCCTTGAGATCCAGCTGTAAGGCATTTTCTCATTTAGTGATCAATAGGGGAGGGTACAGCCTGTGGTGGGCGGTGCCATCCCTGGGCTGCTGGTCCTGGGTTCTATAAGAGGGTGGGCTGAGCAAGCCAGGGGGAAGCAAGCCAGTAAGAAGCTCATCCCTCATGGCCTCTGCATCAGCTCCTGCTTCTGGGATCCTGCCCTGTTTGAGTTCCTATCCTGACTTCCCTCCGTGATGAACAGCAATGCTGAAGTGTAAGCCAAATAAACCCTTTCCTCCCCAACTTGCTCTTTGGTCATGGGATTTTGTTGAAGCAATAGAAACCCTAACTAAGACAGTCTGGCTTTCAGAGAGACACCGTTTTTTTTTTTTTTTTTTTTTTTTTTTTTTTTTGTTGTTGTTGTTTTGTTTTTTTGTTTTTGTTTTTGCTTGGACAAATTCTATAGATTTTAAGTTTCTTCAGTTCCAATAAGAAACCTAGAGAGATATCATGTGCAAGCCTGTAGAATTTGGTAACTGGACAAGCAAGTGTAACTGATGTGAGTTACTGAAATATGAAAAGGACATTTAGTGAGGCAGTGTTCTCTGGTGGAGTCTATGAGATAATTCATTGTTTTACTGAATAATTGATATTTCCATAGAAACAAAAGATGAGTAGCATTAATAATTGGTATTAGTAATATTAATAAAACAAATAAAATATAGTAAAGGGTTAAATATTATTTTCTAGCTAGATAATACAAGCTAAATACAAGTTCAAATGCTTATTCAGCTTTTCCTAAAGATAATATAATAATTGTGTATACTTAAAAAATCAATTTGTAAGTTATGGTTTTACTTTTAATCCCTGTAAAGTCAAAGGGGGATTCGAGCATTTTCTAAATAGAATCCACCTTTCACTTACATGTATATGTGACATTGTGGGTGCATATTATTATTAGTAATAATTATGTTGTGCTAGGCAAGTAAGGAACCTGGGAGACAACATGATAGGCAGACACCCTCCCACTGAGCTGCACCCCCAGTTTTATTAGGTATATCTTTACCAGAAAATACATAGAAAGGGCTAGTCTATCAGATCCTGGAGTGGTTTAATCACAGCACTGTGTAAAGAGGAAACATTCTGAGTCTTTGAAACAGGACTTGTTACACAGATCAAGGAGGAGACTGGTTCCAAGCAAAGCTGAGAGACTCCAGCTCTGATGTGGCAGCCCTGGCAGGGAGCAACTGAAACTGTCCCCTGGTGCTCACACCATTTAGCTGCTAGCGATGATTTTACCTGCCACAGAGATGCACTGACTATCTACAGGAAAAGTCTGCTATAGATATAAAAGCTTTCAGAGGGTGATCACTCAACAATGCTATTATTATTATTATTATTATTATTATTATTATTATTATTGTCTGTGTGGTTGGGTGTTTTGCCTGCCTGTGTGTACATACGCCACATTTGTGCAGTGGCCAGGAGGGGGCGTTGGATCATTTGGAACCGGAGTAAGGAACAGTTTTGAGCTGTTATACTGTGTTCCCTGAGACCACAGAACACAGCTTCTGGGGAGAGTGACTACTCACTGCATCGATCGTGTAAAGCCCAAAGAGGGGGCAGGGGAAACATTAAAACAGGACTGTTTCCATGCAATAAATATTTTTTTGTAATAGACTAATAGGTCTCCAGTGTTCCAGGATTCTACCAGGTTTCAAAGGGTGTTGTATTCTACACAAAACCAAGTTTTCAGTCATTTATTGATAAATACAGAATAATTTATTTTTTAATTATAATCTTATCCAGAAAAGTGACTCAATGTTTTATTTATATTTAACAGGTAGTAGGTAACAGCTTTTAAAACAAATGTTTTTAAATTTTTATTTGTGCATATGTATCTGTGAGCAAATGCCATGTGTATCCAGGTGCCTGTGGAGACTAAAGAGGGTGTTGGATCCTCTGGTGCTGGAGTAGGCAGTTGTGACCTGTCCCACCTGGGTTGTGAGAACTGAACCTGGGCCCTCTGCAAGAGTAGTCAGAGTTCTAAACAGCTGAGCTGTCTCTCCAGCCCCAAGCCAAATGTTTTGGAGGAAAAAAGAGGCTTAAGCAAGAAAATTTCTTCACACATGCCAAACGTGCTATGTACACACACACATACATGTTCTGTCAGAAAGCACTGTGAGTGTCACTATAGTAAGATCTGTCTGAAATGTCACTGCTGAGAAACTATGCTGAAATTTTAAAAATTAAAAGAATTTTTTTTTTGCTTGTGAGTCATAACCAGAGCTTAAAGGCAAAAATAGTATTCCGTATATACGCACTCCATATATATACACTCCGTATATGTGCTTAGAGCAGTTTTCCTGTGGAGAGGCTAAAACATAACTTGAATCCCAACTTTTGGATGACAGAACCAAATGGTGACAGCGGATTTCCGTTCACAGCCTGTCACGTCTTATATTTTATGACTTCCTGTTCTTTAACTGTGCCAGTGCGTAGGTCTCACTAAGCGCCCGGAGCTGATGGGTTTAGCAGAACGCAGTTTTTAAAACACTAGTATCGCTGACATTTGAAGCCAGATCATTCCTGTTGTGTGGGAGCCACCCACTAGGTGACAAGAACACACACATCCACCTGTCCCCTGTGAGTCCCCAAAAATGTCACCAGACGTCATTCAGTGTCCCTTTGAGGGTGGAGGCTGGGAGCAATAGAGCCACTGGTACAAAGTGGGTAGTTGATTTACACCAGTGTATGTTGCTAGATTCTTCTAGACTGTTTGCCGAACTGCTCTAAAGGCAGGGGGTGTCCCCCCACCCCCACCCGCAATTCTGCCAGGGAAGTGTGATGGGTGTGTAGCTAAGTCTGACAGTTAGTTGGCTCTCTGTTATTAAGAGACTCCAAAAAGTAAGGCACTAAGGGGGGGGGGGGTAGGGAGATACGTCCTTGCGTCATGGCGAGCAAGAAATGCCAAAATGTGCAATTCAAAATAGGGAATAAGTATTTATGGATGTAAGAGTCTTGAAATTTCCCAGAATGTTTTTCTAAATGTGAAATGTGACTGAAAAGCGACCTTATCACATGACCTCATAGCTGCAGTTCCTAAAAGCATGTTTGGTTTTTTCCATTTAAAGGGGGCATTTTTGTTTGGCTTGTTTATCTCAAGTCAACACCTCTCTGTGTCCTCCAGGTTGACCTCAAACTCGTGATTCTCCTGCCTCAGCCTGCGCAGGACTGGGATTATAGATATGTGCCATGGTGTCCATCGAGGGAGTATTTTCAATAAAAAAGGTAGTAACAGGGTGGGCTAGTACATTTCTGCTACTATAACAGGATGCTGAAGACTAGGTAAATTATAAACAACAGAAATTGATTTGGCTCATGGTTCCAGGGGATGGTCATTCCCAAAACCAATGGGTCAGCATAAGTGAGGGCCTTCTGGCTTCGTCCTGATATGGCTTAGGACACATATGACAAAGAGAACTGAGTGAGATGGGGAGGGGACATGAAGTGGGGTCAGGGGGTGGCAAATCCTGCCAAGCTCATTGTTATGCAGCTATTTCCTATGAATTGAAAACTTCCTCTTGGAGGGAGAGGCAGACTATGAGCCCCTCGCTAAGGTTGTACAGAGTAAGCCATTGCTGAGAGAGGGGTGACTCCAGATGTGGAGTTCCCTGCACAGTGTGAAGCTTTTCACGAGGTAGCACCCATGTTGCGTGGGCTTTTCAGTGATAAGTTCCTTTGAGTCATCAGTGTGTCTGTAAGTAATTCTTCGCCCATGCTCCTGTCGGAAACCTGCCTAAGTGCATTGACTGACCGTGGGATGCTCCTTTGATCTGTACTAGAGTCCTTATCTGGGGTTCACCTCCCCTAGGAAAATGGTATGCACATCTCTCCCCAGCCCTCTGGTTTAGAGGATTTTCTTGTGATAACTAACCCATATGCATCATCAGCTTTCATAGGTTCAGGAGTGCCATGGCAAATTCTAAGGTAAGCTTTGGAAGGGCCACACAGAGTGGCATGCTCCATTTTCTGCATGGGAAAGGCATAGCCTCTAAGCTGAGTACAAAGAAGAGTTCAAGGAGAAATGTGGAGCATTTCACAAAGGCAGGAAAGCTATCGGCACCCTCCCCTGCCCCACAGTAGCTGAGTGGTGCTGGGATAGGCGCCTTGTGGACCTGAGAAACCAACCTGAGCAGAAACAGAGCAAGATCTCCATCTCCTCCTGAATGCTATTTAATTTCCAGTTCTTTAGGAAGGGGACCAAATAAAAAGCTTTCCCCACTAAAGATTCAGAGCACAGCATGGTGTTGTTATGGTCAAAAAGAATCCTTTGTTATATCTGTGTGACTTCAACCAAGGCTATGTCCACAAGGAAGTCATGTTGGGAAGTCTCTAGGTTCAGATGTGGTCCTGCACTACGACAGAAGAGTCCAGCAAGCTTGATATTCAACTTCTACCACTGTCATATGGGGAATCAGAAAAAAAAAAAAAAAAAAAAAAAAAAAAGATGAAGGCAGCAGTCGTCTGCAAGCCTCCTAATGAACTGGCTTGGCTGGTTCTTTGATGTAAGAAATAATAGTCTATTGTTTTAAAACACAGGAATCCAGGATATTTTCTTATAGCAGCCTGCATAGACTAATGCTTACAACAAAGTGCACCTAATAGTTTCAAGAGCAGGAATAAGGCAGCGTAGGGGAGGTTCCCATGGCAACCGTCTTTTACTATTCCTGGCCATTTCCAGGGTTACAGGCACCCAGGCTTGAATTCTCACACTAAACAAAGATATGGTTCCCATCTGAGGATACCTAGCAATCACTCATCTAGTTCAGGAAAGTATAAATTGTATTATTCTGTATTTTTATTTTTAGCATGAATGGTAGTCAGCTTCTATAAGATCACTTTGCTTTGGTAAAGTTTGTTCCATTAACAGGTTAATTTAAAAAATGCAATCTGCTTTGCAAAATATTTTAGTACTATAAAGAACTTAGTAGAGAATCCTTTGTTTTTGTTTTTGTTTTGTTTTGTTTTTTGAGACAAGGTCTTATGATGTAGCATTGGATGTCCTAGGACTCACTATGTACACCAGGCTGGCCTCAAACTCACAGAGATCCACTTGCTTCTGTCTCCCAAATGCTGAGAATAAATGTGTATAGCACCACGCCTGGCTAGTGAATTCCTCTAATACAGGTCTTCCTACACATTCAAGGACAACGAACACAATGGACGTAAAGAGTACTGGATAAAGTGAGCTCATATATGTGTGCATGTTTCAGGCATGGATTTTGTTCTTGTTATTCTGTTTGCTCTGGTGCTGAGTTTACTGGGAAGATAGACTCATCAACAACGTCTAGAATTAGGAACATAAAGACACAATCAAACAGTGCAGTCTGGGTAAGACAGTGCCTGTCTTTTCCAGGAACTTTAGTAGTAGTGAGTGACACACCTGTCGGAGGTGGACGGTGGGTGTTCAATATATTAGTTCTAGAATTTTCTGTTAACAAAGGGCATTTTCAGCAACATGACACCTGAAAATCTACTCTATTTCAGGAGAATCGGGCCAGATCTCAATAAAGCAAAGCATATTTTCAATGAATAAGAGTTCTAACGTTCATGTACACAGTGAAAAAAAGTGTGGGGGGGGAACACATCATCAAAAACAATACAATAATAGCCCAAAGGTTTGAAATTATAACAACATATATGTCATAAATGTAGGCCAGAGTCAAATAAGCCATGCAGTAGAATATATATATTAAAATTAGGTAAAATGCATTGCCTAGACCCTCTACAAAGAATGGACATTGAGTCACATGATTGGCCTGACAGTGGTTTTTCATGGCAAAGTGTGATTGTGGCCTGGCTGCCTTACCTCCTATGGAGATGATAGCATCGAAGCCCTGGTCTCTAAAGGGGAGATTAAGGTTGTCACATACCATGACTTCACCCCCTCTATTCCGGGCAATCTCTACCAGAGGCCCACAGTAGTCACAGCCCAGGGTATGCACTTGGCTATTCACTTTAAGATACTTCCCAGTTCCACAACCTGTAAGAGAAAAAAAAAACCTGTGTTCCATGCTGTCCTTGCTGGAAAAATGCAAATTAATTTGTCCTATAACAGCTAAAGAAAGTTTATATTAAAACGACCAAGACACAACACTTCAGCGAATACTTATATAATTTCATACAGAAGATAGGAGAGTGAGAGTATGAAAAAAAAGAAATAATATGTATGGAATATTCATTTGTTTTGGTTTTTTGAGACAGGGTTTCTCTGTGTAGCTTTGGAGCCTGTCCTAGAACTTGCTCTGTAGACCAGGCTGGCCTTGAACTCACAGAGATCTAACTGCCTCTGCCTCCAGAGTGCTGGGATTGCAGGCATGCGCCACCACCGCCCAGCTGGAATATTTACTGAGGCAGTGCCCACAGGGCCTAATACATCAGCACAACCTAATCACATGAACTAGCCTGTCCCTGGGAAACAGACGCTCCAACATCCAGAAACTGAGTCCGACAGTGGGCAGTCAGTATCTTTACGTTGATGTAAACATTTCACTTAGTGTGTGCACGCTGCATCAAAGGTCTACTCCAATGACTTTTACCAATTTCTGACTGTGTTAAACAAACTACTGCTAATGACTTTTCAATGTCTAGAAATCGCAATTGTAGTTTTAAACATAAGAACTTGACTGAAAAAGAAAGTAGCATCTTTCCACACGCTCTCAGGTTAATGCTAGGTACAGGGCATTTCTGTTAGGTCAGTCTATAGTGCTAACAAAGAGTTTAAAAAAACAGGCCATTTTGGACATCCCTTTCCTAGCGGCAGAGGCCAAAGTACATAGTCCAAAGACTGAGGTCAATCAAATCTTATAGTATGATAGAGAATAACATGAATGACATATTATCTTGAAAAAATAAAAAACACCCCACTTTCTATTATCTAGAAACTGCTACCAAGTTCTTTTTAGAGATTGGGTCTCACTATATTGCCCAGACTGAATTCCTGGGTTCAAAGAGTTTTCCCACTTCTGCCTTCCAAGTAGTTGGCACACTAGACGCACGCTACTGCGCCTGGCTCCTGGCATGATCTTCAGTCTCAAACATGTAATCCAGGTCCATCCCAGAGGTGTTTGAAGACGTCAAGGGAGCTGCATTTTGTATCTACTGACATTTCTTACTTAGAGATTTTTCTGCAGCACAAAAATACCAATCAACATTCAGAATATTAAGTCTGGGGCATCTTTAATAACTCTTCCTTAGTACACTGTTTTCCAAATGACGAGACAAGAAAAACAAAGTGAAGGTTCCCTGGTGCCAGTTGTGGAGGGGAAGTGAAAAAAAAATGCTCTCCAGTGTTATTATTTCAATATAAATGGCTGCGATTAGATTCTCATTTTAGATCTCACAGCCATTGTTCCTAACACTTAGGAATAAAAGTAGCTGCTATTTGAGGGCAGTCACAGAGAAAAATAGAAATCACACTGCATTTCAAAGTTGAAGTCCTGTCTGTGTCAAAGATGACAGGCCCGTTTTTTATAAATATCTTGAAAATTCACTTCTCCCTTTATTGGCTTGCAAAATGCATTTAGAGGCAAGAAAGGGAAAATCTCTTAAAAGATTCTGTTAAGAACATTTATTGTCATAAATCACGTCAGATAGTGGGGGCTATTCAGAAAACCATTGGTAACAAAGAGGCTCAGGTCTTTTCTCTTGGTGACCAGCACTCTGGTACTCTCAACTCTTCCCATCTTCGTTTCGAACAGCATCACTTTGAACAGAACCTCCGAACACAAGGCAATTGCTCATTTCTAAGTGCACACCCTGAGATGCTGGTAAGGGAAGACTGTTCATATAACCAGGAAGTCAAGTCCATTACCAAACCAGGTCTCCCCAGGATCTTAGATGCAGCCTGGACATTCATGATACCATGGCAAACTCCACTCTAACAATTACACTCCCTTGCAAAATCTCCTTAATGATAACAGTGCCCAGGCCTGAAGAGAGATACCAGAGGGTATCTGTATGCTCACATTCTTCTCAGTTTTGTACTCTGTACCTCAAAGTGTCTACAGAGGATAACAGAGCAAGGCTCCAATTCATCAAAATCTTTTGGCTCAAGATGGGTGAATGTTTTCTGAAAACAACAAAAATGATTATTTTTTTCTAAAGTTTGTAGAAAAAAACGACCCACTTTTTGTACTTGGAGTTGAACCCAGGGCCTCACATTCTCTTATCAGAAACAACTACATTTAAAAAGTTAGTTCTTTGTTAACATCTCACCTAAAAGAGTTCTTTTTCTATGTTTTTCTTCTAAAAAAGACAAATAGTATGCACATTTTAAATTCATTTCTTGGGCCAGGGTTGAGGAGAATTGTCATTGGCCAAGCATAGTGCTAGCCATATGGGGATAGTGTTCTTAACTTTTATTGAATCTAATGCAAGAAAGGCCATTAAAGAATTTATTCTGGGGCTGGAGAGATGGCTCAGAGGTTAAAAGCACTGGCTGTTCTTCCAGAGGTCCTGAGTTCAATTCCCAGTAACCACATGGTGGCTCACAACCATCTATAATGAGATCTGGTGCCCTCTTCTGGCCTGCAGGCATATATGCAGGCAGAACACTGCATACATAATAAACAAACAAATAAATAAATAAATAAATAAATAAATATTTAAAAAAGAATTAATGCCAATGAAAGACAAGCATTGAAACTGGGAACCCTGATAGACAAAAGTCAGGAGGAGTCTTAATTATTTAAGAATTTATTTGTGTTATTATGTTCACAAAAATACCATTTTCAGTGCTCTTAGGGCAGGTATTTCTGGAGTTATTTATGAGCAGAATCTTGCTGAAAAAGAATCCAGCTCTGATCTCTCTCTTACTTTATGAACAGATCTGGGTGACAACATCAATCTACGCACTGCCCCCTATGCTGCATGCGATAGACATAAAATGGACCAGTTGATTCTGGGTAAACTGCCGTGACCACATGGGTCGCTTGCCGTACTTCCTGGATACGTCCCAGAGTTTCTGCTGTTGAACCACTGAAACTGGTCATTTATGCTATTCTCTGCATTTCCTTAATCTCTGTTCTTCAGGTTTCTTGCTTGGTATGGGAGCAGATACCTGTAATCTCAGCTGAGACAGGAGGATGGCCGCTTCAGACCATCTGGGCTATATAGTGAGATGTTCTCCCACCCCAACCCCTCTGCTGGATGTTGTAAACACAATTTGATGATGGTCTCTGCTGGATGTTGTAAACTGACTTAACGATGTTTTGCTATCTATCTGCCTCTTCTTTCTAGCTACTTGTTCTTGTACTTTTGCTTTCTCTAGACTTTATAGGCTCATCCATTTAAGCCATGAGTACAGCTATCATATATCACATGTCTGGACCATAGAAAACAAGGGATGAGAAGGCAGTTTTTCCTCTGTCTTCTTCCATGCTGAGGCAAACGTGACCATTTTCTTTCTTCTTGTGGTGTGTGTGTGTGTGTGTGTGTGTGTGTGTGTGTGTGTGTGTGAGAGAGAGAGAGAGAGAGAGAGAGAGAGAGAGAGAGAGAGAGAGAGAGAGAGGGGGGGGGGGGGGTGGGAGGAGATATGCTTTCTATATCCCAGCAACTTGATTTTAATTTTTATTAGGATATATCATACAAAGTGATGGTTGTCATTCAGATACACCATACACTTTGCCCATATTATCCTAACAATTGAATTAGCTATTCCCAGGAGGGAAAAACAACCAAAATAGAAGATGAGTCATGGCTTTCTAATTAAAAAGTTCTATTTATATTTACAGAGCCCAGTGCACTCAGTGATCTACAGAAAACAGCAGACTATGTATCAGAAAAAACAGACTACCTGAAAATTATAGCAATCTCAGTGCCTGTCTTGCTGATATGGCTTCTTTGGCATTCCTGTAAAAGCCTCATGCTTACAACCCCTAGCTGGGAGGCCTGGTTCTGGAGAAAGTGCCCATCTTTCAATTTTCTGCCTCATTACTAACAACTCTTCCCTCTCCGACCAGCCTTCCCATTTGTCAGCTAAATCCAGCACAGTGAAATAGAACTTTCCCGGTCAGAACAACATCATTTCTTCTTTAATTCAATTTTACTTTAAAATATACCCTTCCTTTTCTAATCAAAGCATTGCTGTTTACTGATTTGTTTAAATACAAAAATCACATATGATTCAAATAATCCAAATGGGCAAACACGTATTTCCTATTGATTTAGTGAGTGATTTGTACAGAGGGATTCAGAGACCACCATTCATCCTATAATTAATTTATGGCACCAAAAATACAGGGAAAAATTGTCTGTTAATGTGGTACCTGGATACTATGCAGGTTTTAATTCTGGGCAACATATTCATATAGGTGAATATGCAGTCTATTGAAAGAGACAAAGGACTGATGTGTAATTGTATACTCTACAACCATTTGTGGAATCAAGAAAGGGAAATCCAGCTGCATACATACCCAGAGGCACAAGTTTCTTATAGTCAAACAAAATAGTTCAAGATTGCAGAGTAAGCTGGCAGGAAGGGTCGCCTCTAGTGTGGATGACTTAGTGCCCAAAGACTGGATATGCTGGAATAGTTTCTTTCATTGGATATTCTTGGAACTGAACCCATGTATGTAGATTACTTCCCGAGTATTTTTAGAGCACACCTTAATTCTCCAACTTCATGCAATCATTTGTTCATAGCCTTTCGCCGTTTGTCTTTGGGCCTGTGGGTAGTTTTTTTCTTTTTTATCTTTTGGGTTTTTTTTTTCCTTTTGTCTAATTGAACTTCTGCATCACTTCACCAACACCTCACCATTTGCTTCATGTGTCCAGCCCATCCCTGCTCCAACCTCTGGTCATCACTTCTCTACACTCTGTTTCTGTCAAGTCAACGTTTTTCAGGTCTCACATCCCATTGAGATCATGTAGCCTCTGTCTTTCTTTGTCTGGCTTATTTCATTCAGCAGAACATATTCTGTGTTCACAGATGTCGCAAAGGATAGGATTTGAGGCTTTATACTAACTTTGAAAAATGTTCAGTAGAGTAAGAATTTTTTTTCTTCCATATTCTGGCTGTGGACAGGGTCACAGTGAGAGTCACATTAGCATATTCCTTTAGCATCCCAACAATTTGTTTTTGAATTGTCACTAGCACACATTCACTGTATGTGTGGTTTTCTATTAGAAGTATTGCAGATATATTACTTAGTTTGCTTTTTGATCATTAGACTTTATATAGTCACCTAGATTTTCATCTTAAAACTTTTTAAAATTTTATGGGATCAAAGTTATTAATACAGTCTTTGTGCATTACTGACAGATTCCATATTTGCTGATCATCTATCTGCTAAACTTTATTCATAGCCCTAAAATCGGCCTTTACACCATTGGCATCGTCATCCAGGCATGTACACTATTGGGCAACAAAAAAGTCTCAGTTGTTGCCATTCTCACATTGTTGTCAGTGAAAATCAAAGTGGAGTCATTGGTTCTGGACACTTAAAATGAGTTGCCAGGCCCTTCTGATCCATCCATATAGCAGGCTTATGACAGGCAAAGTTTTGAACTGAACTCTCTGGTTCCCACCCAGGTTCATGTTGACCTCATGACCTGGTGCCAAGTGCAATTTTCTGGGAGGAATCCTACCAGCTTTCTAAATGTCTGTGAAACCACACCTTCCTCTCTCCAACTGCCCAGAGACAAACTGTGGCTAATTCCTTTCTTGTAAACTCTTACGGCATCAGCCGCAAATCCTGGCCAACAGAGGTATAATTGGCAGCCTCCTCATACTTTTAGTTACACCAATGATGCTTTTGTAAGACCTAAGAGCACACCCTCACAGCTACCACAATTTGGTGTCTCCCACATTGTTATCCCAATGAAGCCCAAATAAATAAATTCTTCTCTGCTCTTGACTACCTAGTTTCTATGTGACTTTCTCACAATTTAGTTCATACCGAAGCGTTTGCACTCTGTGTGTGTTTTGGCTTTTTAAAAATGCATCCCTCCTTCCTGAAGCATTCTGTGTTCACTGATAGTTCACAGATAGCTACAGTGTCTCTGGGCAGAATACGTGAGACAATGCATTGTTCAAGCACGAGCATAATGCAATGCATTGAGTGAGAGTTTGATGTTAACAAATCAGAAATATACAGTGAACAAGACATCCTTAAACAGAAATACAAAGAAAGACAGTAAACTGACAAAAATGTGTGCTCAGTATGGATCTGAACCTTTACAGATGTTTTCTCAGGACAGTGAGTTGGTGTTCACCAATCCAGTGTTCACCATACATTTAGAACACACTACAAATAATGACAATCAATTCGTTTCTTTTATAACTTTTTTTTTCTTTTAAAGCATGGATGAAAGAAGTCTGAAGATGTAGAGAAGCCTTTTGTCTTAGGACTACTTTAAAAACAATTTCACTCTCCTTTAATAATTTCATTTTCTTACACTTAAACCTTTGCTTCATTTTTGAGTTTATTTTTAGGTAAGATGTAATAACAGCACCATCTTATTATACAGCTATCCCAAGCCTCCTGAGTGAATCATCCCTTTCCTCCTCACATGTATCAAAGTCTTACACTTTGCATGGACAGTGGACATTAGGAGCCCTGAACTCACTTCATACTCTGAAACCAGATACCTTTCCCCTTTTGGTACTGGGATTTGGACCCAGGGTTCTAAATATGGAGAGCATGCGTGCTACCCCTCAACTACATCCCCAAGCCCAAGACATTGTATTTATTTTTAAAAACTGACATGCTAGAGATCTTTTTTTTTTTTTTTCAGACTTGATTTCAGCATGGTACAAACCTCTTCCCAGACTCTAAACTGCTTATTCCCTCTGTCAAATTCTGTACACACAGCAGTTTGTCCCATCAATATTAAGGGAGATGCCAACCTAGGCTAAGAATGAGTAACTGTAGACCTATGATTCTTCTGGGCACAGCAAACTTGTGGTTCCTGGAGAGGAGAGTTAGTGGGAAGTAGAAATCCAACCACACCTTCAATCTTAGTCTTTAAGTTATGGTTTACCACTTCTCAATTCAGAAAGATGCTGAGCTGAAGCCCTCCAGATATATCAGTGTTTATGGAAGTGCTACCCAATTAAAGATATGCCTTAACAATTCAGTGCTATAAATAAGGGGAGGGACCCAGCAGAATAAAGAAAGGGTTTAAGACTTCATTCATGATCTCATGAGTCTGACTCTTTCATAGACATAGATAGAATGTCTCAAGATGAGCCAAGTATACAAAACATATGTTACAAATGTGGAAGTCTCTGCATTGGAAACCGCTAATGTCACATCATTACCATCCTTATTTATTCCATCTGTGATGGTTGATTTTGATGGAGGATGTGCATAAAAGCTAGAATGGATCACTGCTTTCTCTGAATATAGGTTGGGAGATGTTTCCTGCTTGATGACTTTGATGATAAGAACTTTTGTTATAAAGTGAATATGCTAGAGACTAGCATGCTGCTAACATAATGTTGCATTTCTTGTAAGAATGAAACTGAGATGTGAATGAAAAGGATAGGTACAACTGGGTATGCATCAGACTATGCATGGGAAAACAAAAGTATGGGTTACCAATGTCAGCAATGAGGCTGCCTGGCTTCTGGTCCTGCAGGAATTGGCGGACTCGTGGCCAAGCTTTGTTCTGCAGGTCACTGAAGTAGGGGGCTGTGCTCTCATACACATCATGCACATGCTGCTTCTCCAGCTGGGCAGCTGCAGGATCCATCCTAGGGCCAACACAAGGCAGGCAGGTAAGAGAATGAATCAGACATAGATAAAGGGGGAAGGGGAGCATAGGCTTCCTGACATTGGAAAGTACAACTGCAAAAGTTACGCTGGTCTTTGTGCTTTCATATAGCTGCAATGGAACCTTCACCAGAGCCTCAATATCATCACTATCTCATTAATAAGTGCATAGTGTTCATCTACCCACTTTCAGAAACCAATGGTCTGGGGACAGGTTAATCATAGTAAGTTTCTGCACAGGATCAATTCTTCATTTTGGAAGCATGGCCAACATTAGTACCAAATGGTTTCATTTCAATGAAATTCTATCTAATGCTAGGTAGATTTTTAAATTTTGTAACAGGAAGTTATCACTCCAAACAGGAAGCCATGTGAAGTTGGGGAGATGACTCACTTGATAAAGTACTTACATGGACATGGTTGGATCCTTGCGGCTTGCTAGTCCAGCAGCCTGTCCTGATTGGCAAGGATAGCACCTGAGGAATGACACCTGAGGATGACCTCTGGCTGAGAAACACACACACACACACACACACACACACACACACACACACACACAAACACAGTAGGGTGGGGACACTACATGAATTCTACCCTTTTAATGTCCTTAGATTCCAATAATTTCTCTAGGTTCTTTGATTCTTCTTTTTGAGTAAATAGCTCTTGACCTGAGCTGTTTCAACAGCCTGCAAACAGATTATCTGGCACTTCAATTTATTTATTTGTTTGTTTTGGTATAATAAGCACTTTAATCTACTTAGTTGAAATGCTCATCCCATCATGTTGCTTCCCAGCTTGGGCACCTTCAAAAGTCTCTATAGTGGCCCATTTAAGCTCATCTGGCTCAGGAGACCTTGCAAGTGCCATCCCTGATCTGGCCTCAACTCCCCCCCCCCCCCGCCTCAGATTTATTTATTTATTATATATACAGAAGAGGGCGCCAGATCTCATTACAGATGGTTGTGAGCCACCATGTGGTTGCTGGGAACTGAACTCAGGACCTCTGGAAGAGCAGTTGGTGCTCTTAACCTCAGAGCCATCTCTCCAGCCCTCAACTCCTCTCTTAAGGTTAATTTCTCTCTCTCTTAACCTGTGATAACCAACAGCCCAAAGCCTCCCAGATGTCACACATTCCAGGTCAAACTGGAGCGGAGCAGATCCTGAACCTATCCTAGCACAGCACAGGCATCCCCTCCTCCAGGAAGGATAAGGGCCAATGGGAGGGATGAGAAAAATACAAGAACAGCAGCAAGGTACTTGCTGCTGGGCACCTGCTCTTTTAATTCTACTGTGGTATGAAACTGAGGAATATCTAAGAGAAATGTGTAGGGGTTCAGAGAGTGGCTTTTGTCAAGCAATATGAAAATGTTTTCAATAACTTAGAAGACCATTTGGTCTGTGGGTGCCTCTTAGATTTCTTGTGTCTATTGTGTGCTCCATACAGGTCTGTAATAGTTGTTTGGACAGGCCTCCCTCACTACCTGGAAAGCAGAGGTTTGTCTCACTTAATTCTGAATCCTCAGCACTGGGGACACAGAAGGCCCTCACAACTGAGAAAAGTCCATAAAAGTGGCACTGGTCATGGTGGGGGAGGAATTGTCACCCTGGGGAATGTGGGGAGTGAGGGGACCCAATATCTGTAGTCATGCACATAGCAGTGTGACTAGAGAACATATCGCCCCTGGGTATAGATAGTCTGGGCCCACTGCCACCTCTACATTAGGAAATAAGAAGTACTTGGGTATCTGCCATGTTACTTCTTTGTAAAAAGTAATGCCACTTTTGTATTTTAAAAGTACCTTGTGGGCTGGAGAGATGGCTCAGTGGTTAAGAGCACTGGCTGCTCTTCCAGAGGACCCAGGTTCAATTCCCAGTGCCCATAGGGCAGCTCACAACTGTCTGTGACTCCAGTGCCAGGAGACAGAATGTCCTCTTCTGGCCTCTGCAGGCTCACATGCTGTGCACAGATGTACATGCAGACCAAATATAAACTCACAAAACAAACAAACAAATACATAATACATACATAATAGATAAATTCAAAGTACCCTGTAGGGCTAGGGCGATATTTCAGTGGGTCAAGCACTTACTGAGCAAGCCTGAGGACCTGGGATTGAATTCTAAGAAACCATGTGAAGCTACATAGTAGCACATGTCTGTTAGCTGGGACTCGAATGGCGAGATAGGGGTGAAGACAGGAGAATCCCTGGACGTTCATGGGCTGACCAACTAGCCTGAGCTACAGCATCAAGACAAACAAGGTAAAAGGCAAGGACTGATACCCAGGCTACCTTTGGACTGCCACATGTGTGCTGTGGCCCTTGTGAGTCTGCACTCTCACATCCATCCATGCACACATATACAGATACCTCTGGAGAGAATTTTGAATTATATGAGTATTCTGCTTCTCATATGCTCACCCACCAGTTTCAGTATGCTCTATGGATTCTTCCTTGGAACAGTGATCCCCGTAATTATCACCAAATGAAGACCTTATCCTTCTGCAGTTATGAGGCAGCCTTAGTCTCTGGAGATTTGCACAGAGTCCTTAGGAAGATTCAAGCAAACTCTTGCCACAGGGTAAATCTAAAGAAACTTGTCCCCAAGCTGATCCAGCTTCTTTCTAGATCATTGTCAATTGGGGTTGACAAAGTATTTATAATGGCTTTACCCTTCCATTATAGGGAGCCTTGAATGAGTGGAGTTCTTAGGGAATGTGTATAATTTGACATGGGCAGGTCCATGTCAAGGACCTAAGACCCAGAAGAAAATGGCAAAGCCTCCCCCCTGCTCCCAAGCCTGGATGAGGCTCAGAGGGAAATGGCAAAGCCTTCCTTGAGTCCATGTGTGGATGTTGACAGTGTGTACAGAAGATGTCCACCATAATTTGCTCCTCATGGGTATTTATAGCCTGAACACTGCTTCTCTACAAAGACTTCTACAGAGGTCAGCTAAACCTGCCTCCTCCACAAACACTTGTTAACCTGTAGGCAATAACCCTGCCTCCATGTTCAACCCCATATAGTAAACATACTGAGCTTCCAGGATGCTGTGGTTTCTCCATCCAAGAGCCCAGGGCCACCTGACCCCAGCTATTTCTGTCTGTGTGTCTGTCCACATTTTGTCATTCCTTACTACCCAACTCAGGTCCATCTCTGAGGCTATACAAGGACTCAGCTCTTCACACAGGAGGAATCTCAAAATAATTCATCGTTTTCCTCTGTTCATTGATTTCTTTGTTTACCTGTGCATGTATATTATGTGTGGTATGCGTGCTTGTACTTACATATGTTTGTGTGTGTGAACACACAGGTGTAGAAGCCAGAGGTTGACTCTGGGTGTCTTGTTTGATAGCTCCCCACTTATATTTTGAGGCAGGATCTCTCATAAGCCTAGAGCTTGCTGACCCAGCTAGTCTAGCTAGCCAGTTTGCTCCAGGGATCCCTCACCTTGACCTCCCAAGCACTGAATTACAGGCATACTCGCTCACGTGCACACTGGCATTTACATGGGCGCTGAGGGCCTGAACTCCTCCTATTCTGCTTGCCTGTGCAGCATGCACTTTACCCACTGAGCCCTCTCCCCAGCCCCTTTTAAGTCAAAATCTCCATCTCTGCAACTGGTCTGTTTGAATAACATACCCCTTTTAGGGAATCAACCAGGCCATCTATGTTGAAGAACCTTAGGACAAATGACACTAACAAGTACAATAAAGCAGTTGAAGTGGCCAATGACACAGATTGGATTTCTCCCAATGTGCATTTTAAAAACTGGCTTCAATTCCACCACAAGAACATGGCCCACAGAATCAACTAAGCAGGACAACTAAGCAGGAGAATGAACCAGGGACTCTGGTTGGGTATGGCCTATGTATGGGTCCCCAGCATATACATTATGGCTATTAGGTTGCTGTTCTTGTGGGAGTGGGGGCTATTTTTGACTCTTTTGCCTGCACTTGGGACCCCTTTCCTCCTACTGGGTTGCCTCATCCAGCCTGGATATGAGGGTCATGCCTAGTCTTATTGTAACTTGTTATGCCACGTTTGGTTGCTATCCCTGGGAGGCCTATTCTTTTTTTTTTCCCTAAGGGAAATGGAGGAGGAGGGGAGGGAGGGGAAACTGTGGTCAGGATGTAATGTATGAGAGAAGAAATTTTTTTAAATGGTGAAAGATGAAATACCAAAGTTAAAAAAAAAGGTTCCAATTTAAGTGAACATTGTCTAGTTCCAAATAGCATCCCTTGGAGACCTTTCTCTGAGCTCTCTCCCAAATTGCCTGGCTTCTACCAAAAACAAGTAACCTTGGAGACTGCTGTCTTTAGATGAGTGAGCAGGGTGAATCCATTTTGTTTTTATTGTACCACACGCAGGGTTTAAATGCTGTAGAGTCAATTATTGCTTGTGAACGTGACACTTTTGAAATTCTGTGGGTTTGAGTTTCCTGTATTAATTTCTATCAGAATTTTATGTACACTGAATGAGCAAGTTCCTCCTGGGTTTGGTAGCTGATTAACTCACAGGGCTAGCGAGGCAAACCAGCAGTGAATTCTAGGGGAAGCAAAGAACATGGAAATGTGCTTAGCCAAGCTTCCTGTCCTGTGTGACACCAAATTCCAGACCTGCAAAATATTCCAGATCAAAAGGGTCAGTAGCCAAAAATCTCCATGTTTGCTTCTCCCCTTTGAGACGTAAAGGCTCACTAGCATGCTATGGGCTTCAGAAAAGAATCACAATTTGTTTGTAAAATCATCCATTTTTCAAAACTATTGGACCTATGCTATTCTTCCTTTGTTTCTCAGCTTCCAAGAGAATAATGTTCTGCACAAAGTATTTGGGAGAAATGTTAGGCCAGGGATTTCCACTTCAAGAAAGTCCCTGAAACAAAAAAGTCTTTCTGGTGTAGCTAGAGTTTTCTTGGTCCTGCCTGGCCCATGGTCTGGACAAATCTCTCTCACCTGCCAGTCCTGCAGCTGCTCAGACCCAACCAAGTAAACACACAGAGACTTATATTACTTATAAACTGTATGGCCATGGCAGGCTTCTTGCTAACTGTTCTTATATCTTAAATCACCCATTTCTATTGATCTATGAGTCGCCATGTGGCTCATGGCTTACTGGTATCTTAACATCTTCTCATGGCGGCAGCTGGTAGCATCTCTCTGACCCAGCCTTCCACTTTCCAGAACGCTCTTTTCTGCTTGTCCCGCCTATACTTCCTGCCTGGCTACTGGCCAATCAGCATTTTATTTATACAAAGTGCTATTCACAGCATTCTGGAGTACCCCCTTTCACCCATGTTATTTCAGCGACCCTTGTGACTGCAGGTTCTGTAGAAGAAAGCAGAGTAGTGTTACCATCACTGGTAATCTCTGCTAGGCTGACTGGAGCCAGGGTGAAACCTAGTCTAACAGAGAACGAGATCCTAGGTGGAGCTGGCTCAGCCTTGAGAATTGGAGCCAAAGGACCAGGAGAATCCCAGGAGCACAGGTGGCTTCTGGATTTTGGGAGTCCAGTTTGAACCGCGTACATGTGAACAGAACAAGAGAAAACTGTTCTGCAAAATAAACGTACCTGTAGGGTTTACACAGCATGAGAGACTATGGTGTTTCATAGGGACCGGAGGTTAAAAAGCAGGAAGAAGGGACAGCCTACTCTGTGACCTAGTTCTAGCTTCTCTGTGGGGTCTGGACCGTTGCCTCAGGGCCACTTAATGCCAAGACAATTGTTACTTCACAGTATTGGCCCATCCTGAATTTCTTCAGTTTCCAACATGGAATTTCAAGTGCATTCTAGTTAGCCTTAAGATATTCTTCCATCCGGCCCCATTGTGTTTCCTGCAACTCATCTTCCCTAAGACAGGCAAATTGCTTCTTTTTATGCGATCTGAAGGGAAACCAGAGTATTAAATTGCTCCTTTTTAAATGACAGAACATTTAGAAATGATTGTTTTACTCTTCAAGAAAGGAGTGTTCAGGGATACTAGCAGCTAGTGTTAGTAGTTAAGCATCTATAAAACAACATCACCCCTGTAGAATCTAACAAAATCAAACATGAGCAATAATAACAAAATAACAAATATGATGGCAAAACCAAGCAAAATTCAATGGATGAATTAACTTCACAAGATACCTAACGCAACCAGCTGAAAAGGAATAAAAGTTGACTTTGGCTCACACTGCCATAGACACTTGGCCCAGTTACTGTGGGCTCATGAGTTGAGAACATCATGGCTGGGGACATATGGTTAAACAGAGCCATTCGCCACATGGTAGCCAGGAAGCCAAGGGAAAGAGGTCAAGGAAGGGGCTGGGATAAAGCATATGCTTCATGGGGACACCCCCACTGGCCAAACTTCTCCAACCAGGAACCACCTCCTAAGGTTTCCGCCTCCCTCTTTTGCCATGGGGAGCACCCAAGTACGTGACTTTCGGGGCAGTCTAGATGCAAATGATAGAAACATCAAGGGAAGTAGAGCTGGGCGGTGGTGGCGCACGCCTGTAATCCCAGCACTCGGGAGGCAGAGGCAGGCGGATCTCTGTGAGTTCGAGGCCAGCCTGGTCTACAGAGCTAGTCTAGGACAGCCTCCAAAGCTACAGAGAAACTCTGTCTCGAAAAACAAAACAAAACAAAACAAAAAAGTAGCTGACTCTGTGGGACGAAGGGGATGAAAGCCCAGAAGAGAGTCATAGATGTTTGTTGTTATCTCTTCCCTTGACCACAAACCCTGCCTGCCCTCCACAATGACCCACTTCCCAACCTTAGGTCTCAGAAGCTGTATAACCACAACACTGCTGCTTGCTATTTTTAATAATTCCCACTTTCTCACAAGCCCTGTCACATGTGACTCTTTCCCTTTCTAATTCCAGAAAAATCCCAATCTGAGCTGCCGGCCCCTGGCTTCCACCCATCACCCATGTCCTGCTTATGCTCCAGAGTTCCTTTCTGTGGCAAGCCACAAGAATATGATACAGGGAGTCCAGCTTAATAAGCTATACTTCGACCGACCAAGTTGTTTGCTATTTTTAGTTGTTTTTTTTATTATTTGTTATTACTTATTTATTTGTTGTTATTATTATAGTTGTTTGCTATTGTTGGTTTTGTTGTTGTTTGGTGGTTGCTTTGTGTGTGTGTGTGTGTGTGTGTGTGTGTGCGCGCGCGCACATGTGTAAGAGAGGGGAGGGAGAGAAGGAAAGAAGGAAGAAGGGGACACTCATGACAAGAAAGTAAGGGACTGTTAGGTAGATGTCTAGTTTATGTGTCCTCTAGGCCGAAACATGTTTGGAGAGCCAAAGTCCACGTGGTGCTCATTGGTGAGTCTGGAGAGAAGGGGAGGGAAGAGAATGCATAAGAAGCTATGTGCTGAAACTCCGGACTAATTCAGATTTTCTTCTAAATGCAGTGGGAAGTGGTTTGGAGTTGGTGAGGTGGGAGGGTAATAAGACAGCATTGCCTACTCTAAAACATCATTCTAGGTATATCTCACTTTATGTAGAGTAGCTACTGTTTTGATATGTCCAGTCCTTCTGAGAACGCGAGTCTTGCGCTGCTTGGGATGGACTTTTGATGTAGCTGTGCCCGTGGCCGCTGGGGTGAGCGGGTGAGACAGGCTCAGATGGGTCCTTCTGCAGGCATCTCAGCGTGGCGCTAAACAGGAAGTGGCTTTGCTTCTGACGTCAGAGTTGGAAAGATGAAAAGGTCAAGCTGTTGGCTCCATCTTTCCTGCCATATGGAAAAGACCCGTCTCCAGTAGAGGGAATGAGGTCAGGGAAGGCAAGCAGAGAGAGAGGAGAGGAGAGAGCAGGGGTAGCCAGACGTCCAATTCCAGTCTCTGAGTCTGTGTTCCTGCGGTCCCAGAAACTAACTGGAACCCTCCCAGGGCCGAGTGGAAGCCTCCTCAATTTAAGCTCTTTGAGTTTCTGATCTTATCAGCCGTCCTTAATCCATCGACTTCTGACACCAATGCTTTTCAGTTTGTGCTTTCTTTCATTTGCAGCCTGTATTCCTCAGAGCATGAAAGAGAGGAGAAGAAATACTGGGAAATGAATAGAGCAGGTACCTGGCTGGGGACCAGCCACAGGGATATTAGCAATTCCTGCTCCTTGCAGCAGGGTCCTCATTAAGAAATCATAAGTGTTTGGATTATCTCTGCTGCGGGTGTGATTAAACACTTCACCCTCTCCCGCCCGGCAGAGCCTTGTGACTGTCTGTGGGTGTCAATCATGATCAGAAAAGATGAGGATTACTTCTGAGCAGAGAATCTTTAAGCAGCATGCGAATTGCTGGATCTCTTCCCCATGTCTTTGCAAGGAAAATTTCACTAATTTTGCACATACGAAGGGATCTTCACGGGAGAGCCCATGATGTTTTTAGACAAAGAGCAATAAACATGTGGAGGAATGCAAAGGCCAATGGAACAATGGACCAGGGGAGTCATGTCCAGGGTTGTTACAGAGAGATATGTGAGGGGATGGGAGGGTGCTTGTGGAAGGTAAGGGTTCCTTCAAAATCTTTTGTTTACAAGTCAGGTGGTGGTGGTGGTGGTTAATCCCAGCACTTGGGAGGCAGAGGCAGGCAAATCTCTGTGAGTTGGAGGCCAGCCAGGGCTACAGAGTGAGTTCCAGGACAGGCTCTAAAGCTACACAGAGAAACCCTGTCTCGAAAAACCAAAAACAACAACAACAACAAAAAACCCAAAACAAAACTTTGTTTACACAGGTTTGTTAGAGAACCAGTCATAAGTCTGTGGTAACAGGGCTTCGGTCCAGCCTTGGTAGGCAGAGGACATCCCTTCCAGAACAACTTTGTGTGTTGCTGCATGTAGGAAAAAACAGTCAAATGGGCCTTTCTGAAGTTATAGTGACTTCAATGTGAAATAGACAACATATCAATTTGGCTTGCTTTGAGATGGTACAATCCTAACTCCTTCAGTCTCAAATCTCTCTCTCTCTCTCTCTCTCTCTCTCTCTCTCTCTCTCTTTCTCTGTGTGTGTGTGTGTGTGTGTGTGTATGTGTGTGTGTGTATGTGTGTGTGTATGTGTGTGTGTATGTATGTGTGTGTGTGTGTGTGTATGTGTGTGTGTGTGTGTGTGTGTGTGTGTGTGTGTGTGTGTGTGTTGGTCATGAGGATAGAATTCATGGTCTCACTTATACTAGGCACTCTCATCCATTTTCACTCATACTCACTTATACCCTATCACTGACCTACACAGCACATCCTAAAACATATTTAATAAGGAAATGAATAATGAAACTTGACAATTCAGTGATATTTTTTTTAATTTTTGAATTTTGAAATAGTCTTATCTAGGCATAGCTGACAGGCAATAGCCTGCTCATAATAAAAGAACCACTCTTAGTTAGGGTTTCTATTGCTGTGAAGAGACACCATGACCACGGCAACTCTTATAAAGGAAAACATTTAATTCAGGCTGGCTTACAGTTTCAGAGGTTTAATCCATTATCATCATGGCAGGAAGCATGGCTGTGTGCAGGCAGACATGGTGCTGGAGAAGGAGCTGGAGTTCTGTATCTGGATTGGCAGGCGGAAGGAAGAGATTGCCACACTGGACGTGGCTTGAGCATCTGAGACCTCAAAGCCTGGCTCCTAGTGAGTGACACACTTCCTCCAACAAGGCCACACCTCCTAATAGTGCCACTCCCTATGAGCCTATGGGAGGCATTTTTATTCAAACCACCACAGTACTAATCTGTTAAGTCTTGATATCTATAGCCATAGAGAAAACTACACAGTCAATTAAGATAATGGGCATACTCCTCACCCCAAAGCTCTCTGGTGTCCTTCTGTAGGTCAGTGCTCCCATCTGTCCCCACCATGGGTCATTTTTGTAATGTCAAACTTCTGGGCTGAGAAAAAAAGCCAACAACAACAGCCATAATTTCAAAGGCAAACTCTGGGTATATAAAACTTCCTGAAGGTTACTGGGTAAAAGTACTCAGAAGAGCTGAAAATGCTCCCAGGGACATGGTCTCCCTGCCAGGTCATCAAGGTGGCTGACACTGCCCTTGACCCACAGTGGTCTAAGGAACTCTGGGAAGGCTTAGTTTATCCCCAAGAACACTTCTTTCTCCAATCACAGCTTGGCATTTATGACAATCCTGGCTTGCTGGCTATAATTTATCATTTTCCATCTATGAATTACAAGAAAAAAAAAAGCAGAGTGGAACCTCTATTCTTGCCAAGGCTGGACCAGTTTTCCTACAGTATCTCTCAGCATAGCCACAGCTGGACCAAGCTCCAGCCTGTGCACCTGTCCAGACCATAGCACATGTAGGAGCCACATCATGGAGGGTTTTGACACTGAGTGAGGAATATAAGCTCTATCCCAGAGGCAAGAGACACTATTGAAGGATTTTCAATTTCCAACTATATATGTATCCAACTTAGTATAAACTTAGAATGTGGGCACTGGGACAGGAGATAATGTGATGCACATACACGATAAATACATAAAACATACATAATACATACACCAACCACATTGCCTCAGACAATGCTGAACACAGAGCATCACTGAATCATTACAGAGCAAATGAATAAATGGCTGTGTCTTTGGCTCTGCTAACCAGACAGCAGTACTTTTTACTCTAAGCAAGGAGGCCTGTGGTTGAAGCTGTAAATACTGTTCCTGAGGCCCAGAAAGCCCTCGGAGGAGAGCAGAGTGGAGACTCAGGTCCCTGGATACTGTCTTTGTGTGTACTATTCCTTGTCCATTGAGATAACACATTTTATTGACACCCCCTATGCATACAACTGCCACCTGTCTTAAACTAGCAATAAACACAAATATTATAAATCCCACAGAAGACTCGGTATCTAATAAAAAGGCAGCACCAAATTCTGCTTTAAATTTCCAAGATATTGGAAATATCTAGCTGTAATTCTGGATAAAAGCAAGTTGATCAGAACAATGACATGACTTACTTAGAATAGGTAGCCTTTACTGCACTGTCAAACATACGCTATTTCAAACTACAAAATCTACAATCCTTTGAAAATATGTTTATAGCAGGCCAGGCAGTGGTGGCACCCACCTTTCACTCCAGCACTTGGGAAAGCAGAAGCAGATAGATCTGTGAGTTCAAGGCCAGCCTGGTCTACAGAGCCAGTTCCAGGACAGCCAGGGCAGTTACACAGAGAAACACTGTCTTGAAAAACCAATGTGTGTGTGTGTGTGTGTGTGTGTATGTCTCCAAAAAGCACAACCAAATACCAAATATGTTTGTATTGTTTTTATTCACTCAGTACACTATTTTCAAATGTTCCCCCTCCCCAACTCAGTGCAAAAAATGAAGCTTCAATCTGCTTTCCAGCATATCATCATACACTTGAAACTAGAAGAACTGGCACTCATTAGGTTTAGTGCCCCAAAACCTCTCACAGTATTTGAAGTATAGCAAGTGCACAGAGCTACTAACCTGAATCATCTTGTGATCACAGAGGATTACTTCTTGTCTTGGTAAATCGCGGCAGGCAGTTTCCTTCCTCAGAGAGGGACAAGTGATTCTCACTCTCAGTAGGGAATATACACAAAAGGAGCCGGAGTGACGTCAGTGACTGCCATCCTTTGCCCTTCACAGGCCCCACCAGTCAGTGTGAGTCTCTGATGGGAATCCAGGCCCTACAAGGAAAAAGAAAAACAAACCACTTCACAAGATAAAAATATCAAACCTGCTACTGCCAGATTGACCTCTTGTTCCCAACCACTCAAGGAGATGGGAACTACAAAGAAAAACTAATAGGTGGAATGTGCCAGAATTATCATGGTGGATTGAAAGTCAGTTTTGAAGCTTCCTGTAAAACGGGAAGTGCTTTTACCCAAAATTTTAAGGAGGAGAGTCATCTGTAACCCAGTGGTTTAATTAAATACATGGTACTTGGTACTCCTGTTCTGCTAAAGGAATGTAGCAATAAAATGACTCCTAATGATCTTCTGCTGTGCTCATTGAGATCAGTGCTCTGATCATCAGAGATGCTTCCTCCTGCAGGAGATGGGAACTAACACAGAGACCCACACCTGGACAATACGCATAGAAAGTGAGACCTTGCAACACTCAGTTCTAAACGGGATGTCTTCATCAAATCCTCCCCTCAGGGCTCAGGGAACTCTGCAGAAGAGGTGAGCAAGATTGTAGGAGCCAATGGAGATGGAGGACACCATTGCTTTCCAGATACAACAGGACTGATGCGCATTCCAACTCACAGAGACCGTGGAACAGGTCAAAGCTGGATGGGTTCCCAGCACCAAGAGGTGGAAATGGACACCATCTCCCAGATACCTCCAAGTGGTAACTGGTCACAAAGGAAAAGTTAATTTTCTCAAGAAAGTCTTACCGGGAATACAAACCACACTTAAAGGCAGCCCCATGCCCAGCCATTGATGGCTGACATAAAAATTGATGGCTGACATAAAACCAACTCAATGGAACTTTTGGATGTTTTTGTCTCATCTTGTTCTGTCAGGCATTTTCTACCTTACTGGTTTTTTACTTGTACATTATGGTGTCTGATTTTGTGGGGTTTTTTTTTTTTTTGGTTTGTTTTTTTGAGACAGGGTTTCTCTGTAGCTATGGAGGCTGTCCGCGATCTCACTCTGCAGACCAGGCTGGCCTCGAACTCACAGAGATCCACCTGGCTCTGCCTCCCGAGTGCTGGGATTACAGCCGTGCGCCATCACCACCCGGCAAATGATTTTGTGTTTTTATAGTTTTGTTTGTGTATGTATGTGTGTGTGTGTGTGTGTGTGTGTGTGTGTGTGTATGAGTATGTATGTGTGTGTGTGTGTGTGTGTGTGTGCATGTACGTATTTCTCAGCATTTTTTAAAATTGTTTTGTTTTACTCTATTTTGTTTGTTTGTTTTGCTCTGTTTTGTTTTAATTGCCCATTTGCCTTCTAAAAGAAGAGAGAAAGAAGGCCTGGCGTTTGAAGTTTGGGGAGATTGGGTGGAATTGGGAGGAGGTAGCAGAGGAGTACAGTGATCAGAATGTATGAAAAAAATAGTTTTCAATAAAAATATATACTATTTGAGATAATATTACTAACCGCATTAGGTCCTTCTGGGTCATATTTGTTCACAGTTATCTGCTACTTCATCATTTTGACAAGCACCCTTAGTCAACCAGCATGGTTCATACTTATTTCTTTTATTTTAATAAGGTTCTCAGGAAATTCATCAAAGGCTTTCAACAACTAAGAAAGCAAAAGTGATCTGTACACCAAAAAGCTTAGTTACATAGAGATTATGGGTACAGAATGAGAGTCCAGGAGCAGCTTGGTGTTAAAGAAAGGGTCCACTCTGCAATACATGCTTCTGCCTTCATTACTTATCTATAAACGAGGCCACCAGACTTCAATCTCCATCAGCTGCCATTATCTGTGTTGGGCAGACCCTTGTCCTTGTTCTCCACACATAAAAGGCCACAACATATGCCCCTTGGTCCATGCAGCAATTGGCCGAGTGGGATGCATGTGGCTTCCCCCAACTTTCTATTGCTCTCTGTTCCACCCTATCCTCAGTCTCCATAAGGTACATTATAGCCACAGGGTCTCAAGTGCCATTTGAGCTCATTGAGAAGCTGACTCTGGAAGTGGGATCGGCTCCTCCATTTCAGACTGAAGCATCTGTCTTTAAAGTGTTCTCCAGGATCCATCATCAGGGTACAATCAGCCCCCACCCACAAGAGAACAGCAAAGGCCCTCAAGAGTAAAAGCAGTGCATGTTTGAGAACAGCTTGAAGGTAACTCATTACCCAAAGAGGTTAGCATTATTTCTCCTGTGACCTAAAAATGCCCACAGAGGGAATGAAGCTAGGCATTCAGCCACCGTGAGAAAGCTTGTTCAGGAACTCTAGCTGACTTCCTCAACCTCCCCAGTCAGTTTCTGTTGCATGTCTGTAGGACCCCAATTTGCCCTGAGTCCAGCTATTCTGGTTCTCTCTGCTGGACACTGGGAGCACTTGATCTGATGATGATTTTCTCTGTCTCTAATACTTCCTGTTCTTTTATTTTTGCTTGCTGTACACTTAATAAACTCACTCACTCAAAACTCAAAAGACAAAGAGTGTGTAGGCCATTCTCTAAACTGCATAGAACAGTCCCTATTTAAGGATCTCTGGTCTTTGGCAATGACATTGGAGCTCAAGAGATCTGATGGTCACATCATGCAGGTATCTGATCTGTTATAGTGAGCATCTAAAAAGGACTCCTTAGGAAGTACATGAGAGAGAGAAAGAGAGAAAGAGAGAGAGAGAGAGAGAGAGAGAGAGAGAGAGAGAGAGAGAGAGAGAGAGAGAGAAAGTGAGTTAGTTTGAGATTGCTCTGGTTAAGCACCTGTTTCCGAATTGGTTTACTTAGGAATAACATACATTTGGTTACTGAGACTGTAGGCTATGGCTAAAGTCTCCCTGTTGTGTGATTTGTTTGTGTTCTGACAAATAAAGCTTGCCTCGAGATCAGAGGGCAGAGCTAGCCACTAGTTAAACATAAAGGCCAGGCAGTGGTGGCACACACTTTTAATCCCAGCACTTGGGAGGAGCAAGCAGGAGGATCAGGAATTCAAGGCCACTGTGGGCTAGAGATTGAACTAGTCTAAAAGAGAAACAGAGCTGGGTGGTAGTGGTGCAATCCTTTGATCCCAGCACACTGGAAGCTCATGCCTTTAATCCGAGCACTAGGGAGGATCATGCTTTTGATTCCAGCACATGGGAGACTCACCCCTTTAATCCCAGCACTAGGGAAGTGGAGACAGGGTAGGGGAGTCAGGCTCTTGGGCCCATTCAGTCTGAGGTTTTGTAGAGACAGGATCTCCCCATTCAGTCTGAGGATTTGTAGAGACAGAATCACCCCTTGATCTGAGGATTCATAGAGGTAAGAAGTGACTGTGGCTGCTACTGTGCTTCTCTGATCTTTCAGCTTTCACCCTCCAAATCTGACTCTGGGTTTTTATTGTTAAGACTAATTAGCATGGAGCTTCAGCTCCCCACTTGGATGACCCTTCCTGGGCTGGGCACACATTCTTCCCCTCTAGCTTGATTGTATGTGTGTTTTTTCTTCAGGCATCAGTGGCAAAGCTGTTAGCTCTCTCCAAGGACTGCTGAGGTCTTCAATGTCTAACGAAGTAAGAGGAGTCAGTGGAAAGAGTGGGAAGAGGTGAGAAGGCACAGGTGAATGACCTGGGTTTTGTACATGCTCAATTCATACTCCCCAAGTACCTGTACATAATACCAACTCACTCAGTAGTCCTAAGTTAGGATACAAACCTGACTCTGTCTAAAGTATTTGAAACCTATTATCTCCTCCAGGGTATTACCAGGTAAAATTAAAACATGGTAGGTCTATCTTTAGAAGTCTGAATTCAGATGAGTCCTTGTTCTCCATCAGCCATTTCACATCAAAATGAATACACTATCTCTTCTTCCCCCAGTTTGTTGTGAGATGTTCTGTATGTCAAATGCGTTGCTCTGATTGGTTAATAAATAAAACACTGATTGGCTAGTAGCCAGGCAGGGAGTATAGGCAGGACAAGCAGAGAAGAGAATTTGGGGAAGTGGAAGGCTGAGTGAGGAGAGAGACCTGCCAGCCGCCGCCATGACAAAGGAGATGTAAGGTACCGTTAAGCCACAAGCCACGTGGCAACTTATAGATTAATATAAATGGGTTAATTTAAGATATAAGAAGTAGATAACAAAAAGCCTGCCATGGCCATACAGTTTATAAGTAATATAAGCATCTGAGTGATTATTTTATACGTGAGTTCTGGGACTGCGGGGTGGGGTGGGGTGAGGGGGGTGGGGAGTGGGGGTGGTGGGGTGAGGTGGTGGGGTGGAGGGGGACTTGGCGGGAGATAGAGAGAAAAACTCCAACTACACCAGTTAGTGGGGAGCCACTTTCTAACACAAACCCCTGAAATTTTGGGGGTGTAGCATGTGAGGGAGCTGTACTAGAAGGGGGCCTGTACTTTAAATCAAACAGCAAAGGTAGTTTTAGGGTTAAAGGATTTTCTTTACTGAGTTAAAATCTACACCATCATTTATTGAACAGAAACTAATGAAGTCTTTTCAAGTATTTTCTTTCTGGTACAGATAAAGCACCAAGGATAAAGATTAAACAGATCTTTCTCCCATTCAGAGGGAATGAAAGGGGAGGTGGAGGGTTCAGTCCTGGACAGGGGGTTCTTGTACTAACTGAAGGACAAGTAAAGCAACATGAAGCTTGGGGAAGTAGACTGGATTAGAGATCATGAAAAAAAACAAAACACCACCACCACCAACAACAACAAAAAACCCCAAACATTATCCTAGCACTTGGCAGTTAGGGCCATGGAAATAGTCAGTCAGAGAAGATCACAAAAAGTGAAAAGCAATGAAGTGGTAACACCAGGGCTGCTAACACTCAACCTCTACAAATGTCAGCTGGTCACTTCTACCAGAGTGGTAGTTCAATGTAATTAAAGAAACATAAGGGTGCACTCACTAAGCAAGAGTGGCCCTGGCCACCATGAGAAGAGAAGATGAAGGTGCGCGTAAGGATGCAGCTTCCCACCGTCTAGACTCCAATCCCATAGAGCTCAGCCAAGAGTAATGGCGAAGTACAAAAGGAGAGAGCAAGGTTAGACTGACTGATGGAAAGCAGATAGCAAGGATTGCTTCTGCAGTTTGTGGGGACACACATTCTGTGACTCTTAAATAATGAGACAAGATAAACAGTCTCATTGATATTCAGAACTCTACACCGAAATTCCCTAAGATCCACCAGAGAGATCACAGTGAACATGGAAAGGAAAGAACACAAGAGTTCCATCGGAATGCCTGGGAAGCTGGGCTGCAAAATACACAGCCTGGGAGAATATGGCCCCCTCTATGATTACAATGCCTGCCAGGCATCCCTGCAGAACCAAATAATATGATGAAGGAAAGGGAGCACTAGGAAATGCCTTTTGTTTTTTCCTTAAGGAAAACAGAGCCAACATGTCACCAAGAAAACTCCATTCTTTTCTTCAAAAATTTCAAGGATTCTTTGTCTAAATGGGCTTCCATTTTGTAGTGGAATATTATCCTCACCATCAAAATGAGCAGAACAATGTCCAGGTGGGGAATGTGAACATGTGAAGTTATGGGGGGATGACGTGGGGACACACACACACACACACACACACACACACACACACACACACACACACAACCAAGAGTTCCAACACAAGATCCTTTAACGGGTTGCTCCTCCACAGGGAATGGCTCGGTCTTTTTCATGGTAACTAGATTATAATTCATTCTGATTTCAAAGACTAGAAAATGCCAGAAAAGAACAAGAAAAATCAAACATGGGATTTAAGGGTAATAGAAATAGAGAGACCAGCTCCTCTGAGGCAATCCTTGCTGGTGTCAATTTGACAAAACCAGCTTACCGCCTGTGCAGAGATCAAAGGATCAGATCTCACAACAGCAGCCCACCAGGAGATGATTCTGATGTTCTCAACAGCAATATCAAATGAAATCATTCATCATTCGTCCACTCTGCTGTCAGGATGACCCGTCATGCAGGGCTGGGGAATAGGGAATTGTTCTACAAAGAGATTTTAAATGAAGATCACAGTGCCTAACTAGAAAAAAACAAATGCACAAATAATCTTAATTTTATAGAATGAAATTGAGGGGGGGGGATATGAAGCTGTGTTAGCATTTTTCACAAAGCATATTTCATAATACAATCAACTTCAAAGCAGGCACTCTGGGTTTCTTACTGAGTGCATCAAACTGATGATATACTTGGATCTCAGGAAGAGTCCTTGTGTATACAAAGTACAGAGAACCTGACTGCCAAGGCTCCAATTTTAGGGGTTCCTCCCCCAACTTGCGTCTCTTGTGTATCTCCGCGAGTCCTTCCCCTCAGCCCGAGGTTAGGCATTTCCCCAGCCCAAGAGTTTCTTTTCCTTGTGGATTTTACAGTCCAGGAAAATCTCCAGGGCATATTTGCTTAACCGCGAGAAGCTGATATTTCCCTGAGATCTAGGGCACGAGTTGGGGAGATCACATGGTTGACAGATAGATACAACGCTCACAGCTCAACATTGACTATCACCACAATTGCTCAGATGAAGGGAGAGCTTTACTCCCACAGAAGCTGGGAGACCCTAATTTCAGAAAGGAGCATCCTTTCCTTGTAAACCAAGTAAAGGTTGGCTTTATGAAAAGGTAGTTAAACCATTTTTCATGTTTCTATCTCACTGTGGGCGGACGACAACGTTTTCACGAACCAACCCTGCCATGAAGAACTGACTTTTGGGAAAGAGACAACTGCAATGGTGTCCTAAGCCCTCCGCCCCACCCCCACCCCGCTTTCATTGCTCTGTGCTTTAAGCTCACCCTGGTAGTCCTCTACTGTCAGCACTGGCAAAGTAAAATAAAATAAAATAAAATAAAATAAAATAAAATAAAATAAAATAAAATAAAATAAAATAAAATAAAATAAAATAAAATAAAATAAAATAAAATAAAAATTCCTGTACATTAGCATGCCACAGAAAGGCTGCCATACTCAGTCCAGTTTGGCCATGGACAGCTTCCCTCATGACTGCTATACACACCTGAACTCTGCCACTGCCCCTGGCACTAGATAGGCAGCTGCCCTTGGTTTCAGTTAGGTAAGAACCTTTTACCAGAATGTAAATCAGTGCATGGCTTCTTTTATGGAGAAAATCTTGCTTTTAAAAAGAAGAAGAAGAAAAATAAAGGGACTCATGTACATTTGAATCCAAGCTTCCAGTCTAAGAGTACTATGGCTTCCCTCCTTCACTTATGATCTTCTGAATGTCTTCAAGCTGTTTGTTCGGCGGTTCCCTCTCTGCTTGCAATTTCCTTCCTCCCCTGAATCACTGCAGACACGTAATTGAGGCTTGTCTGGTGCACATTCTCTACGGAGCTCTTTGGTCCTACTGTAAGCACCGTCTCTCACACCACTCTATTACACAGGCGCACTTTGCTACCTGTACTGAAGAAGGCATTCTTTGGTCCTATTGGCTGGCCAACACCAAGCTATAATTTTTCCCAACTGTATTTTCTCTTGGGACAAGCTCACAGTATGCAAAACTGGTGAGATTAGGGGCCATGCCTGTATCCATAATCCCTGAAGCAGGGAGATTTCCCCACTCCCTGTTTACTGGAGGGATGGTTGAGTGGGTTAAATGGCGGTCCTCTGGAAGATGTCCTAATCATAGGGACCTAGAAGAGCTAGTGTATTGGAAACATGAGTTTGCAGATATACTCAAGGGCTTCAAGATGAGATAATTATCCTGACACATCAGTGCCAGGCCTCCGTCCAGAGTCAAATACATGATGGAGGAGATGGAAGGAAAGGGAAAGTGGAAGGCTGTGATGGCAGGGAAGGTGCCACAGTCAGTGAATGTGGAGCCACTAGCAACGGTAGTTCAGGCGAGGATTTCTTCTGGAACCTTCCATGGTGCATGGGATGATATAGGATATTTGGACTTCAGAGCTCTGAAAGAGTAAACATCTATTGTTTTTGGCCGCCCAGTTTGTGGCTATATATTGCAGCAGCCCTAGGAATCAAACAGCATGACCTGGTCCTAGGACCTATGTTCAGCCACTCAAGATTCTTATACTTCTTGCATGGGTTCCAGAGACTGAACTTGAGTCATGTGGCTTGTGAGATCGGGGCTCTTATGGCCTGAAGCCACCTCCCCTGACTATTCTAACTCAATTTTAAAAACTATTCATTTGTTTTAATTTTCCTGTGTGAGTATTTTACCTTCATGTGTCTGTTGTAGCACATGTTATGAAGGGCCTGCAGAAGCCACAAGAGGGCGTCAGATTTGCTGGAACTTGAATTATGGATGGTTGTTAGTGTTCACGTAGTGCTGAGAACCCATGACCTCTGCTAGAACAGCAAATGCTTTAACTGCTGCACCATATCTCCAAGCCCCACTTTTAACTAATTCTTTTTGGTTGTTTTTGTTTTTTTCCAGACAGGGCTTCTCTGTGTAGCCTTGGCTATCTTGGAACCCGCTCTGTAGACCAGTCTGCCTCTGCCTCCTGAGTGCTGGGATTAAAGGCATGCACCACAACTGCCTCGCACTAATTTTTAAAGTATTGGCAGTTGTACTCCACTCAGTGAAATAGGAAGACCCTGAAAAGCATCATTAACAACCCAGAGAGTGAGGTGGAAGCTGCCAGTGTCTAAAAACTAACCTATTCACCACCGTGGTTGTAGGAATTGGGTGTCCACGCTGAATAAACCTTTAAGGGTCAGAGCTACTCTCCCTAGGGAACAGCGTGAAGGACTCAAGGAATTAAGGAGGTGGTAAGGCATTTGAATAGCTTAAGAAGGAGAAGATTAAACTCTAATGACTAAGGTGTTAGCTTGTGCTGTACGCTTGCTTTCCTTAACAACTGAAGTTACACAGGGTTCCAGAAGCTGAACAGTGGCTAGAACCTGGAAATTAATAAGGTACATGAACTCACACCTTGCTAAGTATTTATGTGAAGTTCCAAGATTCGGGGTCAAAACTGGACTCGAGACTTAGGGATGTGTCTCTTCCCTTGCCTGCATCAGGATGACCCTAACTGTGAAGGCTCTCTGCTTCCCACACCAGAGGAGGCTGCTTTCAAACGGGAGAGAAATCAGGCCATCCCGTGTTTCCTCCAATGCTCACTGCCCCCAGACCTGTGGTAATCTCCTGCATGCTTAGAAGGACGATATGAAGTCAAACCCAGAGGTGAACCCAGGATAATTACAGATGATGGATGGAGACCCCGCAACAGCCAGAAGCACCAGTTTGGAGAAGCATCTTGTTTTTCTCATCCACGGCTTCCAGAAGAAAGCAGCACTAGATAAGATCATGTGAATCACTTCCCTAAGCTATTTGCATTTTTTTCATATCTTCTTCCATCCCCCAGAGGGAAGGAGATGAACTCTGCTGTCCCATAGAGCAAGCCACAACCCTACACTGAATCTTCCTGACAACGAAGACGTTCCTCCTGCTTTCTTTCCTTTCTTCTCAATCACCAGTTTTTCTCCTGGCTACTAGATCCTTCCATTAGTATAAAACGTCTTTCAATAGCTCTAGAAAAGGAACTGTTCTTTCATGTGTGAACATAGATCACGGTCTAGTTACGGTCTCTTTCATGGCTGCCTCTGATGGCCACGTCCTTAAAATCAACTGCCCTGGCTTGAAGGCTTTCCTCTCCTCTGCTCTACCCACATCATGCTTATGATCACCAAACACCTGCCAATACCAGGTCTGCAGCCATCATCCAGCAAACTGGGTGGCAAGGAGAAAAATGGAAAGAAAATAAAAAGGTATAAAAGAGGTCAGAAGGGAGAGAAGGGGAAGAGAGAAGGGGAAGGGAGAGCCTGCTCACTGCTCTTTGTTCTTTGTCCCCTTTTAATCAAGAGAATCTATGTGTTCATTTGCTGGATGTACAGTGTCATCTAAAGCTTGCTTCCCTTCGCTCCAACTCCAAATCACTGCTGTCACTGTCCACTGAGCACTCAGTCACAAGCTACAACAACGACTCCTTCATTCTCACCAAAGCCTTCTCACTATTATAGAGGAGGGTTGGTTTGCCAAACTCTAATGTTGGACAGCCAGGACTTGGTGACTTTATGTCCCTGGAAGCGGAATCTGTGGGGATGGTTCTTTTGCTGCTGTTAATAGAGGCTGGGGTAGAGACACAGACATTCCACTAACTTTAACACAAGGAACCCCTCTCTTGGTGGTGATGGCTGCATATTTATGTAACTGTACATAATGCCACTGAAATATGTATTTAGAAATGGTTAAAATAGTAAGTTTTGTGGGTGTTTTGTTTTGTTTTTTGTTTTTGGAGACAGGGTTTCTCTGTGTAACAACTCTGGCTGTCCCAGAACTCACTTTGTAGACCAGACTGTCCTCAAACTCACAGAGATCTGCCTGCTTCTGCCTCTTGAGTGCTGGGATTACAGGCATGTGCCACCATATCTGGCTGTTTTTTTGGCTTTTTTAAAACCCCAATGAAAACAAAACTTTCAGTTACTTCTGCAAGTTCTGTTAGGTAGTGTAGCCACCTGCCTCCGTATGGGAGCCATGTCCACCTAACACACTTGGGACCATATCTATTATCAAATTAACAACTCCTCTCTCTAAACTTGCCCTGTATTCACTCCTTATTTGGAGGGTGGGGCTCTACAAACAACATTTCTTCTTTGCCACGTGACTTTGCCTACAGGGGACGTAGGAGAAGGGACCAGCTCCTTTCTGTTAGCTTCCTGTTCCTGCCAGCATTGCCCAGCAATGGTCCTTCCACACAGCGTCTGGTTCAGGAGCGATTGCTCAGTGTCTAGTTGTTTCCATTCACCCAGATCCAGGTCTTTTATACCCCTGGGAGACACCACACCAGGCAACCAAGACCCTTCCTAAGACATGCAGATCCAGGACACTAGCTCCACCCCCAAACCCCAATCTCAAGCATCAGCACCAGCTTCCAACACAGAAGTTTGGAAAGTGCTCAGAAATTTCTAGCAATATCCATTTTATGTTTCCCCCATTTATTTTCTTGTTTACTATTTTTAATGTGTGTGTGTGTGTGTGTGTGTGTGTGTGTGCGCGTGTGTGTGTGTTCCAGCTTGTCTGTGATGGTCAAAAGGATAACCTGTAAGAGTTAGAGCTCTACTTCCATTATGAGGGTTCTGGGAATTGAACTCAGGTTGTTAAGCTTGGCAGCAAGCACCTTCACCTGCTGAGCCATCTTGTGGCCCAGCCCTATTTCTTAATTTCTATCAGAGGGGCTTCTCCATATTTTTCTTGAGTATAGGACAAGCTGTCCATGAGATGCTCGATCAATTAATAAAATACTTTTAAGTCTCAACCATATGCTAGGTACTTTAATAATCATTATCTTAAGTCCAGAAAAGACACAAGTTTAAAATTTGAAACACTGATATATATTAAGCCTCATGAAAATTCACAGCATTTTGATATGCTGAAAAAAGATGCTACCCACAATCCCCTAGACATAAGTATACATAAGCAGTGCTAGATGGACTCAGTAGGTATTATGTACATGTTTGGGGACACACACACACACACACACACACACACACACACACACACACACAACTGTATATGTAATAATATAATATGTAACAGTATATATACAATAATAATAAGAAAAAGATCATGAATGGAGAGAACATAGGAGCTGGGGGAAGGGAGAGGCAGAATTGTTACAGATGTAAAAGTTTGTAGATGGAGCTCTCAAAATACAATTAAATGTGAGAATAAGGAATTGAAGAGACAATTCTGCAAGAGTCCTTCCTCTTTGGTATTCTCTCTCTCTCTCTCTCTCTCTCTCTCTCTCTCTCTCTCTCTCTCTCTCTCTCTCTCTCTCTCTCTCTCACACACACACACACACACACACACACACACACACACACTCTCTTCCACCTCCTTTTTTTTTTAAAGGCAGTGTTTCATGTGTCCCAAGCTAGCCTGGAACTTCCTAGACAGCTAAGGATGAACTTCCAGTCCTCCTTTATAAGTCTGAGCTAATACATACAGTAGTCTATGAGGTGCTGAGGGTCAAACCAGGGCTTCATGCATGATAGGCAAGCTCTGTCCCCACTGATCTACCTACTTCCCCAGTCCCTAAGCTCTGATTCTTGATGCCAGCCCAAGAGTACCACAAAGCTTTCCAATCCATCACATCCCACAGATCCAGAAGCTAGGAAGCAGTGACACACGGGATAGGGATAGTAAACAGTTAGCTAGTGCAAAGCTCAGAGGTTACGCCTATTTCTATTTCCAAAAGAAGCTGTACTTCTCTTTTTAAATTTTGCATTGCATTTTACTTAAGTGTTTTTGTATGCTTGGGTGTGTGTATGCGTGGGGGCACACTTACGCCACAGCATGCATGTAGAAGTCAGACGAGAACTTTGTGGACTTCTTTGATCGCCAGAGATCTTGGTAGTAGAGAGCCAACTCCAGAAAGTTGTCCTCTGACCTCTGTACGTATACGTACACACAGAAGTAACAAACACAAAATTTAAAACCTTTTAAAAAATACTGTATCTGTACTGAACATCTACATACTTTTTAAAATCCTTATTTCCTAAATAACATAGTAGATTTTTATATAGTATTTGTCTGGTATTAGGAAATACAGTTAATGTAAATGATTTTGGGAGGAGACTCATAGGTTATATAGATACTGTGTCACTCTCCATAAAGGGATCAAGTGTCTGCAGGACAACTTTAGGCACCCTGGAACCAACCCCGAGGTGTGCTGAGTGCAGACTATATATGCATCAGTCTTTTGTGACTTCTAACTTGGGTCCCACAGACCTGCTGCTGCTTATAATCTAGCCAGGCCAAGGCAGGGTGGTTAACGAACAGCATGGCTGCACATATATCCAGTGATTAACTGGCACTGTTAAACAGGAACCGCCTACTGAAAGAGAGGAATGTATACACTTGATGCTCTTGTGAACACTCACAGTGGTGCTTCCTGGGCTGTCTGCTCCAGTGGGAGCAGAAGGACATGAAGGGGGGAGTTCTCCTGGTCATCAGACAGCACCTGGAAACATGGTGGTGCTCAGAGGCCTCCTAACCTGACCGGATTTTATGAACAACATCCGGACCTCAAGTTAGAAAGCCAGAAATGGCTTAATTTTGTGCTTCTTTAGAAGTATCTAGTTCTTGGTGACAAATAAGTCAGGATTGTCAACGTGTCTGTCATTGGACAGCATTTGTTTGGAAGAGAAAAATCCATGTGGGGCATTCCATCTGAAGGGCAAGCCTACAGATTTCTAGACTAAAGGATCGGAATCAGGAAGGTCTGTGGACCTTGTGTCCCTCTGATATTATCCTTTATTAGAAGGACATAACTCAGGACAGTTCCTTACTTCTGCAGACTTCTGTAGAGTCCCTTGACATAGATGTTTTTTTTATAATAGGACTAGTGTTACATTCACTAAACAAATCGTGTATATTGACTTGTAAAAATATATTTCTTATTGTGTGTATGTGTGTGTGTTGTGCTGTGGTGCCCATGTGGAAGCCACGGGACAAGTTGTAGAGATTCAGCTTTTTTCTTCTATCATGTGGGACCTGGGGACTGAGCTCAGGTTGCACAGCTTGGCCAGCAAGCATCTTTATGGGCTAAGCCATCTAATCTACCCACCCACATATGGTCTTTTAAAAAGCAGTTGTGGTTTTAAGGATGCCTAGCCTGTCAATGGTGAAGTTAAACTTTGGCCAATGCTTCCAACCCACTTGCTGAGCTGGGTTCCAGTTCCCCTCGACACATTGATCATCACTTTATTAATCGATGTTCTGAAAACATTACACCACAGCCATCACTCATCTGCTGAGAATATACCATCTGGCGATTGGTGGATTAGTGGTTGTAATTATAGTAGCCAAGTGACTACTTTTAACAGAAAAAGAAAAAAAAATCCTGGAAAATCAGGAGGCGTTGCCGGTTTTAAGAGCTACTTTAATTAGAATGGATGCATTGCTTACACCGCTTTTGTGGGAAAAAGTAAAAAACAATCCAACTGCAGACATCCTAGGATGGTCCAATATTAACAGGAGCGAGATTCTTTTTATGTCATTTTTTTTAACACCAAAAGAATCTCACCACCCTGCTTTTAATGTCCCCGACCCTGCCTGTGGTCTAATAAGGTTGAGCCTTGTGTGGGAGCTGTACAGTGGAACAAGAGTTTGTGAACAGGGACTCGGGGTGGGCAGCTCGTGAATAGACCAGAGGTCCCAAGGCCAACACCCAGCTGTACCATTTATTCCCACTGTGGGACACATGACCCTAAACCTTCTGTGACTTTCTTTTTTTTGCTTTTCCTCCACACTTTATTATTAAACTGATCGAAGACATCACTGAAGATACTCAGAAAGAAAAAAATTCACTCCTCCACCTGATCTGCACACCAAAAGTGAACTGCCCTCTAGGCCTCCACACATTCTTGTCTCTGTTCTTGCAGTGGTTTGATTGAGAATGGTCCCCACAGGCTCATTGTTTGAGCACTTGGTTCCCCATTGGTGGAACTGTTTGGGAAGGCGTGGGAGGTGTGGCCTTGCTGAAGAAGGCTGTCACTCCCATGCCACTCCCAGTTAGGTCTCTGACTCGGAGTTGTAGCTCAGGTTGTGAGTTCTCAACTAGTGCTGTGGCTCCATGTCTGTCTGCCTGCTGCCAGGCTCCCTGCCATCATGGTCACAGCATGTCCTTGCCTTTGTAACTGTAAGGCCCAATAAACTCTTTTTCCATAAGCTGCCTTGTTCACAGAGTTTTATCACAGGAACAGAAAAGTAACTAAGATGGCTCTTGTAAGTCAGAAGGTGTTGGCGTGTACCATCCGCCCGCTGTATTAATTAATCTGGAGTACTTGCTAAATAAATACATGCTGAGTTTGATGTTTAGACCAGTTAAAGTGGAAACTGTCACAATATTTAATGAAGGCAAACAGCTGAAAGGGATCTGTTTCAGTACTGAGGTATTATTTACTTTAATGGCTTTCATAGACAATTTTTAATTTATGCTACATAGTTTTATTGTTTCTAAGCAGCTGATAAATATTTTATTTTTCAACTGGGGACAAATTATGTCAGGGAGTTATAGATTAGTGATGCTCTCTAGGGCCTTACCTGCTGTGAATATAGCCACCTAATAGTATCTACAAGAGTGATCCAAGAGCTTTCACCTTGTGGATTTCGAGAGCTGTACGATGCTTGAGTGTCATAGAAAATGACGTATTACATAGCATACATTCACATCTTCCTGCAAGCGGTACACTGTCTCTAGATCCCCTATATCTAATACAATGCAAATGTTCTGCAAATAATTTGTCAAATTTCATTTTTTAGGGAATAACAGTAAGAAAAAATATGTACATTTGCAGAGGGTTCTCTCCCGGATAGTTTTGGTTCCTTGTTGCTTGTATCTGTGGTTGCAGAACCATGGATAAAGGATGCTTTTTAATCCCTCCGCAGCCTGCCTTGCCATCTGCTGTGACGTCTCACCCTCTGAGTTGTCTCAAGTAGGCTCCTTCACTCTTTAATTTGCTACGTTTTATCTGCTTTGGGCTTAACATTGACCATATCTGTTGGAGTCCTAACTAAAACATGAACCAAAAGACTCACAGGTAACAGAGGATTCGACTTGGGATCGGTGAACTTGGTGGTACCTACCTTGACGGTCTGTAGGGTGTGTTGGCTCTGTCCTGTGATGAGGAGATGAAGATGCTGGGTAAGGCTGGCCACAGCTGTGACCCTGACACGTGACAGCCTTCTGCTCTCCAGCTGGGCTCCCTGCCCCAACCCCACACTCCGGGTTCTCTCTGGTGCATCGACATTGAGCCCTTTGTAACTGGGACTTACAGTTTGCTCCAGCAGCAGCAGCCCACATCTGCTCTGTATGGATGGAAACCTCTGTGGTGCCACGGGGGTGTGACTGTTTACATCATGCAGAGAGGTTTTCAATTCTAAGTAAGTGCCACAATTATGAAAGCCGCACACAAGGAGGACACAGGCCATTTGAAAGGATGCGCCCATTGCAGGCAGCTCGCATTGTATTTTACAAGAGCGTGTTTGACATTTTAAGCCTTCCTGTGACAGCAAATTGTACTTCTCCTAGCAGCGGGAGTTATTAAGTCGGTGCCCAGAATAAACCACGCTGTTTGGGAAAGTTTAATTTTTTTTTTTTTCTTTTCAGTTTCCATGCTGCAGTTTATGACTGGGTTGGTTTCTCTGGAGATAAGCCCAGGTCTAGTTGTAAGATGTTTATTATTTTAGATTTAAAGCCACAGATACCCTTTTTAACCTTCAAAGAAAGTCATTACAATCTGCTTGCTTTTCAAGCATATGAAACGGGGCAAGAGAGTTCTGGTTCTAAATTTAAAATAAGACAAAGCACTCACCCGAAAGCTCCTGAGGCAGGAGAGAAAGGTTTTTCACAAACGGACAGAAAACATCACATAGAACCTAAAACATAATCTCTTTTGTCCTATGCATAATTATTTATTGTCAAGAAAGTGGAATATATGCCATTGACTATAAGGTATACTCAGAGTACTAACTAGGTGAAATGCTGAAGCGTCTTTTCACAAGTAGAGAGACATAGTATTTTTGCAAATTCATTAAAAATAACAGAAAGAGCCTGGGATGACTTGGTACTCTTAAACTTCCATGGAAAGCTCCATGTTCTATGTTGACTATCAGATCTTTGATTTACTTAGTTTTTCAAGACAGGGTTTCTCTGTGCAGCCCTGGCTGTCCTGGAACTTATTCTGTAGACCAAGCTGGCCTTAAACTCACAGAGATCTACCTGCCTCTGCCTCCCGAGTGCTGGGATTAAAGGCGTTTGATCCCATCGCCTGGTTCTGATCTTTGTTTTATGGTCTCCTCAGGTTGTAGGAACTGAGATATTACACAGCTTCACCAGTAGAGAAACTGAGTCAAAAATAGGCCACTGAATGCAAAACTGATACTGATGGTGGGGTGAGGTTCGTGTGTGCCTGCCTGAGAATCCATCAGCACAGAAAATGTGTATCTAGTTCCTAAGGACTAAACATTGGATTCATGAATGCCTTTTTTCATATCCATGCTCCAGTTTATATAAACAGAAAGCAAGAATTATTCATGCACAGCTCTGACTAAGGTAAGTATGGCATCATGTATTCAGTAACTAATGTATCAGTGACAATTACTGACCTTTAATACAATTCATGTCAAGAAACAGCATACAGAACGTTCTCTATCTAAAAGAAATGTTCAATTACTTGTAGCATGAATCTTAGAAGTTCTTATTAGTAAAAATCAAACCCAAAGCCAGGTATTGGGGTGAATGCTGGAAGATCAGAGAAGCAGAACAAGCCATAGCTAACTCACCTCACCAGTTCCTCAGCTGATTATGTTTCCTCAGACTGGAAGCCTCTGTGTCCTCATCCAAATGGGTCTCAGCTGAACTGTGCTGCTCAAAAGCCTAAAAGCTTAACCAGCCAAAAGCTTCTAGTTTCTGGCCCTCAGGCCTTATTTATCTTTCTGCTTTCAGCCATCACTCCCTGGGATTAAAGGCTCACTTTCTGGGATTAAAGGCAAGTGTCACCACGCCTGGCTGTTTCCAATGTGGTCTTGAACTCACAGAAATCCAGAGGGATCTCTGCCTCTGGAATTCTAGGATTAAAGGTGTGAGTGCCACCACTTTCTGGCCTCTGTATCTAGTGGCGGTTCTGTGCCCTGACCCCAGATAAATTTATTAGGGTGCACAATATTTTGGGAAACATAATTCCACCACAATCTTCAATTTCCTATTTGAATGGATAAATCCTAAGACATAGAGCAACAGGAATTCAAAAAGCAAACTTTTAATCAAAGATTGGTTAAAAGCTCAGAAGAAGAAAAGAAACAGTCCACAGATGGCTCAGCAGTGAAGAGCCTGTATCGCTCTTGCAGAGGACCCCGGTTCGATTTTCAGCACTCACAACTGCCTGTAACTCCAGTTTCTGGGGATCCAACACCCTTTTTTTTGCCTCTGAGGGCACTGCACTTACATGCTACATCTACAGACAAGAGGGAACACACGCTATACATAAAAAAGGTTGCAACCTCACAAATAATTGTCCAGATGCTTCTTGCCTAGAGCAGAACTCATGGCAGAGTGTGAAGTCTTCTTCCGTTGTGCCCTCACTGGGATTTCCAGAGCCTTCTACATTTCAGGACTCATTCCCACTCTGACACAGTATGCTACACATAAACCCATCCACCCTGCGCCAGATGAAATCATCACCATGATGACTATAAAGACTTCTGTGTGCACACACTGCCAATACATTTCCCAAAGCCTGCATTTTAACAAGTAGAATAGACAGGCTATCAGAAGCAAGATCATAAATTACTTTGGCTGAGAAGAGAAAAAAAAACCTTTAGAAGTGGATAGCTCAACATTTTACTCACATATTCCTACACTTTCTGCATCTCTATGGGGATTTCTATGTAGCTTCTTCCTGGACTGGTGTAGGATACAACCCTTTTCCCCTGTCATGTAGAAGCCACAATCTTCCTTCTTAGCCAAGTAAGAGCTCGCCCACATTCCTACTCACTTGGCACAAAGCCTTAAAGCTTTCTACTTCGGAAAGCCTGCAGAGGAGCCAATTCAGGCCTGCAGTAGCATGCTGGAGGGGTGCTGTGATGGACAGTTTTGCAGCTCCAGGGCATGCATTTTGTCTGGACTCAGGCCTATCAGGAAATGGATTCTATAGACTCTCCCTCAAGTGTTTAACCAATATAAAACTGCCTGACAAAGAGGGATTGCTTTGCTTGGAAGCCTGTGAGCATTCTCCTCACCTGCTAAAAGCTCGGGTGAAATGTGTGCTCCTAAGGTGCCAAGTTGCTCAGGAGACTCCCGCCAAGCACAGGACAGGGGTACTACTCATGCCCTGACACAGAACTTTGGTCTTAGTGCTTGCCATATTGTCACGGAGACCCCTTGAATTAATGCCTCATGCACCTTGTACTCTCGCACCACCAGAATTTCTAATTGTAAAAAAAAATCTTATGAACCATTCAAACTAAAAGCTTGCATTGGCGCAACTGGTTACAGCTAATGGGTAGATGTTGAGTCATTATTGTTAACCAACATCCACAGTTGATTCTGGCCGGGTGGTGGTGGCACACGCCTTTAATCCCAGCACTTGGGAGGCAGAGCCAAGCGGATCTCTATGAGTTCGAGGCCAGCCTGGGCTACAGAGTAAGTTCCAGGACAGGCTACAAAGCTACACAGAGAAACCTTGTCTCCAAAAACAAAACAAAACAAAACAAAACAAAACAAAACAACAACAACAACAACAAACAAACCCATAAACCCACACTCAATTCTGGTATTTGCTCTTTGTATGACACAACTCTGAGTTTTGTCAGATGTATAATATTGTGTATCCACTATAGCAGTACCATGAAAATTTTACGGTCCTATTATTTCCTGAGAGCCTCCTACCTATTAATTTCTTCCCTGTACTCCCAAGCCCTGGGCGACCCTGGTCATTTATTTCACACTGTCTGTAGTTTTGCTTCTCTAGAATGTCAGTCAGTGGAGCCATAGTGTATTTATCCTTTTCAGACTAGCTTCTTTCACTTAGCAATACGCATCTGAGGCTCATCCATGTCTTCATATGGGTCTTTTCTTTTTAAATACATTGTGTGGACATGTCACAATTTGTCTATCCATTCAACTAAGAACATGTTAGTTGCTCCCAATTGTTGGCAATTATGAATAAAGCTGCCATGCAGGTTTTGATGAGCCTGCCCATTAATTTTCATCTTCCACCAATACAAGTATACTCAATGTGAATAAGCATGAGGCTGCTGTAAAAAAAAAAATCACTTTGGGTCCAAGATTTTACTTTATTACTTTATTTCATTTTATGTGTGTGGGTGTTTTGTCTGTATGTATGTCTGTGCACTGTGTGCATGCTTGGTGTCCACAGAGGCCAGGGGAGAGACAATCCTCTAGAACTGGTGTTACAGATGGTTGTGAGCTGCCATATGGGTATAGGGAATCAAACCTGGGTCCTCTGGAAAAGCAGCAAGTGCTCTTAACCACTGAGCCACCCTTCCAGGCCTTTTGGTTCATTGTTTTGAAACTGACAAGCCTTAGCTATTATTTCTGATTAGCCCACAACTTCCGCAGATGTGTTTTCTGAGGTTCATTTACTACAGATGGTCAAACGTTTATCACATTGCTTTAAGTCTGCTTTCAAAGATGCACACTTTTTTTTCCCTGGTGAATTTACACATAGCCAACAGTGAATAGGGCCATAAAGAGGGATAGCAATTCCTACCCAGCCTCAGTGGCAATTCCTCATTTGTTTCAGACATTCCAGTTTTACTTTCCAGGGCTGCCACTACACAGTGGAATGGAGTTACATACTGTTTCAAGAAGAGTTACCCCTCTGATGCTTGTACGCCAAGAGGGAAGAGCTTAGTTGAGCTCAGCCATGTCAGCGTTCCTGACAACAGCCTTCTTTTACCTCCTTCCACAGCTAAGGGTAGAAGACTTCTCTCTGTAATGAGAGATCACGTCCAGTTTCCTCTCCTTCCAGTTCTCATGGACAGTTGTTTCTTCTGTGTGTCCCCCTTCCCAGGAAATTCCTGGTCCCAGTTCCACACTTGCTCTTGGTCACATGGAACATTCTGGTATCCAACCTCACACTGTTCTGCTAGTTCTTTGTGCTGCTGCCTGAGTGAAAACTCATAGTCTAGATGGAACCTCTTTCCCCTAGCAGCGTCTAGGGTCTGTGCACGATGGTGGTAATGACAGGGAAAACCGCTTCCTTCCTTCCGTGGGATGAACGAAATGTGAGATGCCATACGATCTGGTTGTAGACAGGCCCGTAGGGCATTTTTTTGTTTTTAAATTAGTGATTGATGGGGGAGAGTCCAGTCCATTGTAGGTGGTGCCATGTCTGTGCTAGTGATCCTGAGTTCTATAAGAAAGCAGCCTGTGTAAGCCATGAGAAGCAAGCCAGTCAGCAGCACCTCTCCCTGGCTCCTGCATCAGCCCCTGCCTCCAGGTTCCTGCCTAGTTTGGGTTCTTGTCCTGATTTCCTTCAGTGATGGACTACAATGTGGAAGTGTAAGCTGAATAAATGCTTTCCTCCCCAACTTGCTTTTGGTTATGGTGTTTCATTACAGCAACAGTAACCCTAACTAAGACAATTATGCAGCCATTTAAACAGAGTAGATTCTGATACTACAACATGGATGAGAGGCATGGACAAAGGATGAACACATACATTATGGTAAGTGAAATACGCCAACCACAGTGGCGGAAATAAGTGTGTGACTTCACTTTTATAAGGTTCCTATGCTAGCTAAACTCACAACGACAAAAGGTACCAGGGATTGGAGGCTGGAAGATGGGGTGCTAACCAATGGTCCTGATGCTCCACTTTGAGAAGGTAAAAAGTTCTGGAGATGGGCCTGGCACACGCCTTTAATCCCAGCACTTGGGAGGCAGAGTCAGGAGGATCTCTGTGAGTTCGAGGCCAGCCTGGTCTACAGTGCGGGATCCAGGACAGGCACCAAAACTACACAGAGAAACCCTGTCTCGAAACCCTCTCCCCCAAAAAAAATATTTCTGGAGATCCACACAATGATGTCACTGTAACCAAGTAACACTGATTGTACCTTAAAATGGCTTAATAGTTAAGGCTACTTACACATTTTAAAAAAGTCAATGTTGTAGATATATGGTCATGTACACCTAAACTCATAATCTTGTGCCACCACAAATCTTGGTCACTCCAGATTTGATGACACAGTCTTCATTTAAGCTTCCTTCCCCATGACAGCCATTAATTGTGTCCCATTCACTCTCAGAGCTGTCCTGGCTTAGGCCATAAGTCACAGGGGCTATTTCTACATCTAGTTCTATGACATCTAGTTGCATAAACCATTGTACTGCCATTTTTTGTTGGCAAATGCCTATACCTTCATTTTCTTGACTTATTATGACTCTAGATTTGATGCTTAGTGAAACCTTACAGAGTCTGAGCATTTTAAACTGATTTTTATTACATCTGAACATATTTGAGTATCATAAGCAGCCTTCCTTTCTTAGGCAATTACTATTTTCAACACGAGAACTACCCAGTGTTGAATAGATTTGTGTGGTCCAAGTCCTGTAGATTAAAAGAAGTAGACGAAAGAAAGGCATGGGCTTGGAGAGGTAACTTTGAAGTCAAGAGTACTGGCTGCTTTTCCAGAGGACCCGAGTTCAATTCCAAGCACCCACACTGGGTAGTACAAACTACCTAATACTCCAGCTCTGGAGGATCTAACTCCCTCTTCTGACCTCTGAGGACACATCACACACGAGCCCACTCAACCTTTAACCCCACACAAGTAAAAGAATAAATACACAGCCCGGGCTTCTGTCCCTGTGTTTGCTCCTCAAATCTCTTTTTATTGTTGGGGAAAATATTCTCTGAAGTCAGAAATATTGTTTCCATTCATTCTGTCTTCTACCTCACCATGAACAAATACAATATCATCTCCGAGAGAAAGCCACTGCTCACCTTGAGCAAATACAATAGTATCTCTGTGAGAAAGCCACTGCGCTCCATCCTTCAGAGAAACACACCCCGTGTTAGTCACTTTTCTTGTCGTGACTCAAGCACCATGGGGAGAAGGTACAGTGGGGAAGGAGTGACGGGGAAGGCAGGGACACAGGAGCACGAGACATTTCATCTGTAGTCAGGAAGCCAAGAAAGACAAACTCTAGCGCTCAGCTCATGGTCTTCATGTATTCAGTTCAGAACCACAGCCCACTGGTGCCACCCACATTCAGGGTGGGCCATCTCTCTTCAGCTAAGCCTTTCAAGAAACACCTATATAGACATACCCTGAGGTGCGCGTCCATGGTGACTCGGGTCAGGTTGACCATTGAGATTAACCATCACACATGCTATCCTAATGCTATCATCTAGACCATAGATATGCATCTTAGCACTCAGCACCAGTTTTTGTACCAAAAAAAGTTCTTAAATCTGCTTCTTGAGTCAGTGAACAAATGCATAATTAAATGCTAGTCAAATTCTTTAAAAGACACACACACACACACACACACAAACCCCACACATGCTCTCACCACCCTTTCAGATCAGCACCTCAGTGACCTAACCAGGAAGAGTCACATTTGGATGGCTCTTATTATTTACATATAGATACACATTTACACTATATAATACTTAGCAAATAAAAGATGCTTTTGATTTTCTTTTATTACTTCTTACATTTTTATGACTTGAGTATTTGCATATATATGAGTATATAGGAGTATATGTTCATATATGTCTAAGTATATACTCATATAAGTCTATGAGGTATATGAATATATGTATACTATGTATGTGTCTGGTGCTCACGGAGGCCAGAAAAGGGCATTGGATGCTCTGGAACTAGAGTTACAAAAGATTGTGAGTTGTCCTGTGGGTTTTAGGAACTGAGACCTGGGGTCGGGTCTTCTGCATGAGTAGCAACTGCTCTTAACCGCTGAGTCACCTTTTCAGCCCTATTTTGACTATCAATCCACAACAGCAGTTTGGTAAACAATGCTATCTCCAAGTACACCCAATATGTTTGGACAAGGCGAGAATGTGTCACCTTTACAGCCCAGAGAAAGAGGAATACAGAGCTCTAATCCCAGTGTTTACTCAACTATGAATTAAAGAGGAGACCGAGGAGGAGGAGGGGGGAAGAGAAGCTGGAACCAGGGAGGTCATTTACATGTCACAACAGCATAGAAAGGTCAATACTTCCTACTCTCCTTTATACTTAATCAACTCATATTAGAGTCGAACAGTTACACACCAGAGACTATGAAATAAGTGGGTTTCATGGACAGCAGCATAATGACAGGTTGGGACAGAAGACCTGAGGGAAGGGTGATATAGGACAGAACACCATTTGATTTAGCGTTGTTCATTTTCGATGGTGAGAGGTAGAGTGGCCAAATTATTGGTGTCATCACTACTAAAGAATATAGTCATAGGACAGTATGATTTACCCAGGTAACATTTATTATTCTGCATTTAAATGTTTTCATCAGTTACCAGGGAAGACAATGAAACAGTGCTCCTCTTCTGAGACCAAGTTCAAGCCAAGAAAATGTATGGAACAGACTAACAAATTCACCACGCTCTTCCATTTGTTCAGGGCTTCTCTCCTTTCCCAAGTTGTAGGGGCAAAGTGAAGATTTAATTCACTGATCAAGACTACTCCTAGATGCCCCAATGCAAACTTTGAATGCCAACGGCTCATAATTTACTGACAGAAGAGAAGCGATTTGAAAAAGAAAAAAAAAAAAAAAGGAATCTGACAAATGCAGGGCATGAAAGAAGGGATCGGAGTAAATTCAAGCATCTTTTTATTTTGCTATCCAAGAAACAAAATTATTCATATCTTTCTCAGCTTTAAAAAGAACACTGTGAGTGCTGCAGGAAAAGAGTCAGCAAAAACACAATTTCATGGGTGACTCATCTAATGAATGGACCAGCCAGCCAGATACTATGATTTCTGAATGGATTCTGATCTTCCTTTGTTTTGTGGGTCATGGAATGGGTAGAGCTAGCTGAAGCTTTGGTGGGGAAGATCACTGTAAAAATCATTTTCTGGAACGTGAGAGATAGTTCAGTCTGAAGTGTCTGCTCGGTAAGCAGGAAGACTTGAGTTGGGATACCCAGAACTCATGTAAGAAGCTGGGGCTCATGGCTGGTGCCTGCAACCCCAGCATTGGTCAGGAGAGGCTGGCGATCGATTCTTCAAGCTCATGGACCAGCCAATGTAGCTGAATTGATGAGCTTCCGGTTCATAGAGAGATCCTGTCTCAAAATATGAAGGTGGAAAACCATCAAGGAAAGGTATCCAGAATCAACCCCTGCACACTCACACATCCACACTAACAAGTACATACACCAGACACCCAACATAAGAACACACAGTTACAGGTTAAAAAACTCGTTTTCCCAATATTTTATTTCAATTACTCATCCAAGCCAAAGAATATTTTATGTTTAGATGTATAGTGACAGGTGCAGTAAGGTTACTTAATGCTTTTTTTCCCTGGAAAGTTCAACTCTACACCTACAATATCCATCTGTTTGAAAGGGTCATGGGTTACCAACTACTTTCTTTTTTCTTTTCCTTTTTTTTTCTTACAAAATATAATACAAAGTCAGTCTTAGCCTACTTTGAATTAAGCATTCTTTCTCTTAGATACATGATGATCTGTTACTCAACTCTCATTCCTAACTTCTTCAAGTGTTCCATTCCATCATCTCTGAGGCTAGAAATCTATAGACTACATTTCCCAGAACCCTTTGGAGGGTGCATCGAGAGATGAGGTTCCTTCAGAGAGAATGGCTGGAGAAGGAAGCAGGTGTCTAGGGAGGTTGTTGGCTGGCCTGCTTCGGCTGTGGGTACGGTGTTCTCTCCCTTGGTTCCCGGGGTTGAGAATGCAGGACGTTCTCTGATCATTGGAACACAGGAAAATGACATGTTCGTGAAGTCAGCACCTCTGCTAATGACCAAGTCTCAGAATTCAGGCCGTGGTAATGAAGGCCACAGCCCTGGAGCCACCTCAGCCCAGCTGCTTGGCAGGAATCTCAAGGAGCTCACAAGCACTCTCTCCTCTTTCTTTCTTTCTTTTTTTTTTTCTTTTTGAGCTGTGGATCAAACCCAGGGCCTTGCGCTTGCTAGGTGAGCGCTCTACCACTGAGCTAAATCCCCAACCCCTCTCTCCTCTTTCTTAAGTAGCAACTTTTCACTCTAACTTTCTTGTGCACATTATGCCCCTTTCTGCCTCAAAGCAGCCTCGACAATTTTCTGGTTGTCACAAGAAAGGGACATTCAATACACCAACAGTAAGAAATGCTTTAGGAGAAAAAAGGGGAAAGGTTGTGCCCATCTGACACACAGTTGTGTGATAGGGAACAAGGGTACAAACCAGACCAGGACTACCTAAATGAAGGGATGGAGTTGAAGCCAAAGCATGATTATAAAAGCTGGGAAGTCGTCAAGGACACCCATGGAAAGACAGGGAAGACAAATACAAATACAAATAAAAATAATAGACCCATCTATATGCAGAAAACAGCCAACCACACGTCCTTCAAATGACCTTGAGGAGATCTACTCATCAGGGGAGAAGGTTTTCATGCCATTACCCTGCCTTTCCTCTGAGTGACCAGAGCCTTCCTCATGAGATTTCAAAATGAATCATGCCCTATAGCTCCTTAATGGAGCTGATGCCTGTGTGATTGACAGGAATATACATAACATGCATTTTAAACGAAACTCTGTTAGTCTTAAAAATTTAAAGGGAGATTAATCTGAACTTGGTTTAGGGTGGAGGATTAGGTCTGGGGGTACACTCAGGGCCTTGCACATGATACCTGTGCTTAACTATTGAGTTATTTTTCCAGCCCTACACTCTCTTAAAGTCAAACACCTAATGCAAGGCCCTGGCAAATGAATTATGATAAATACTGTTTATTTTAGATTGGCTTGAAAGTCGCAAATCTCCTTTTGTGGTTTGATAGTGTATGTAACCCAAATAAAGCAACCCCAAGGTGAGACATCCACATACAACGAGATTTCTACTAAGACTATACAAAAGAAAAAAAGTTTCTCCCAGGCCAGACCTAATGTTCCTGCCCCCCTTCACACAGATCCTGTTAGAGATGCCTGAGCTCTGGGTAGTTCTCCCAGCTCTTCTGGTTTGGGGCAGGTACCATTCAGTTTCCACTACATGTTCTTTCTTCACACAGCTTCTGATTCCCCATTTCTGCCTTCACCCACTTTCAGTTTCTACGCCTCATATTACACACGGGCTGCTGCCTCGTGAGTTCCGTTTGGTTGGTGGTTCTGTAGGCAGGAAGCTCGAAAGCAAACACTCACTTCCAGTCAACAGCGCAGAAAACCCTCTGTGGTGCTTTGAAGGAGAAGGGTCCCCAAAGGGAATGACACTATTAGGAGGCGTGGCCTTGTTGGAGGAAGTGTGTCACTGTGGGGACGGGCTTTGAGGTCTCTTTTGCTCAAGCCTCCCTCGGTGTGGGTTTCAGACCATTTCCTGTTGCCTACAAGATGTTGGATTCTCAGCTACTACATTAAGGTCACATCTGCCTGCATTTGACCACGGTCCCTGCCATGATGATAATGGACTGACTCTCTGAACTGTATGCGAATCATCACAAGGAAATGTTTTCCTTTGTAATAGGAAAATACTGGTTATGGTATCTTTTTATTTATTTTATTTTACTGGTTATGGTATCTTTTTATTTATTTTATTTTTATTTTTTTATTTTTTGGTTTTTCAAGACAGGGTTTCTCTGTGTAGTTTTGGTGCCTATCCTGAATCTTGCTCTGTAGACGAGGCTGGCCTCTAACTCACAGAGATCTGCCTGTGCTCTGCCTCCCGAGTACTGGGATGAAAGGCGTGCGCCACTACCACCTGGAGGTTATGGTGTCTTTTCACAGAAATAGAAACCCTAACTAAGACACCCTCTATACAACTTCAGGGGGTATCACTACATCCACACCCACACACCCAGTTCACTTCCTCTTCTATCCAGTCCCCCTGCCGTTGTGTGTGTGTGTGTGTGTGTGTGTGTGTGTGTGTGTGTATGTGTGTGTGTGTGTGTGTGTCTGCATGTATGTGTATATGCATTTGTGTGTGTGTATGTGTATACACAAGTGCCCACAGAGGAGATGTCCAATCCCTTGGAGCTGGAGTTGCAGGCATTTATGAGCTGCCTGATATGCGTACTGGGATCTGAACTCTTGGTTCTCTGAAAGAGCAGTAGGCGCTATGAGCTGTGGAACCATCTCTCCAGCACCTCTCTCCACTCCTTATAACCACTCATTGTGTACTAACAGTAGACAAAGCATTTTACGACCATTATTCCATCCACTCCCCACAACCACCTTCGGAGAAATCATTACGCCCACTTCACATATGAGGAAATGGCTTGGGCTGGGTTTCGCTTTAGGAGACCTAATTAAATTGCAAAATGCTTTCCTTAGGTGGCTGGAAGTTTCTTTGGTATAGAAGTTCCCTAAATGAATGCCATTCACCTCCTTTGAGCAGCTCTTATCAAATGTTCTTGTTTTTTTGTTTTGTTTTATTTTTTTGTTTCTCTGTAACTTTGGAGCCTGTCCTGGACTAGCTCTGTAGACCAGGCTGGTCTCAAACTCACAGAGATCCACCTGCCTCTGCCTCCCAAGTGCTGGGATTACAGGTGTGTGCCATCACTGCCTGGCTTTATCAAATGTTCTTAAGCAAAATCTCTCTCAGGTTACCTAGAGAAGTTGAGTCATAAAAGCAAAGGGGCACTCAACCGGCCACTTCAAATCACTATTCTTTCAGCCTTCCCAGGGACCAAAGTACGCCAGAGTTGAGCTCAGTTCAGCTTTGGTCCCTCCATGCTCTCCTCAGTTCCTCCAGTTTTCCTCACACTTTCATGCCACTGTTTTTCAGAACACATCCTCATTCATCTACAAGTGAAAACTGAAGGTCACTGACAGTCTAACTGCATCAATTTGCTATGCCAGGGGCTCATTTCAGTGACATCTGTTGTTCAAATCCTGCTTAAAAATTTGAGGCAGAACATCACCATCAACTCTTCTCTCAACATCAAGATGCTCTGTATTGCCAATGGTGTCTGGTTGTGGCGTCTTCAGAGCGAGGACACAACCTTCACAGTTAGATACATCAAGCTTTGGAGGCCAATTCTTTTTTTTTTTTTTTTTTTTGAGCTGAGGATCGAACCCAGGGCCTTGTGCTAGGCAAGTGCTCTACCACTGAGCTAAGTCCCTAACCCATGGAGGCCAATTCTTAAAGAAGCATAAACTCAGAATTAGGCCCTTCAGAATTACAGGCCCACTTAGTACTTCTTGTTTACAAGCCTTTCAAACATCAGTAACAAAAAACAACCCAAAACCTATACTAAACAGAGGTTTAAGGTTTGCTGGGAATCCTGTGCCACCTGGCCCCTACATTTAAAATCATGTTAAGTTCTTAACTATGCAGACCAAGCATTGTCAATGTCACCATCCTTTTGGTAAGTAAACAATTACTAAAATGCCTGAACTACCTTTATATCTTAGCTATACTAAGACACACACCAAAGGACAAACTATTTCGAAAGAGCATCATTACCCTAATCAGATCTTTCTAGAAGTAGCATTTCTTTTGAATGAGGAAAAGGGTCTGTAGAGACTTCCCTTTTAAAATGTGACCTTCTCTGGAATGGTTTCCTTAGTAATGAGATACCTTTCAACTTGCCACAGTCTTTTTTTTTAAATAAGCCGCAACAACCAGTCAGTCAGTGGCTCTTGGACAAGCTTGGCAGGCATGTCTTCCCAGTGATCTTCATCCCCAGAGACCCTCCCCCAGCGGACTCTAAGGCACCAGACACCAGATCTGTTTACACTGCCCTAGCGGCCAGGCAGAGATCTCTGAAAACCCTACAATTCTCTCTTTGCTAAAGCTCAATACAAATTAATCACCCATTTTCCAGGAAGTAGAAAGATAAGCTACCTTAACGGGCCATGTGAATAACAGTGCTTTTAGCTGGGAAACAAAGTGTTAAATGCCAATCCTCACCAGTCGTATTGGCAATAACCTAATCTTCCAACGACATGGATCTATTCTAGTCTTTTTTTTTCTGCACGAAGTTTCCTATGTGCATTTTAACGATTTCATACACAGCAACTAAGATAAAAAGAAAGGATTGGCTCGGAGTTGTTTAAAGCCTTGCCTTTTTCTGCATGTTATTTATCACAAAGAGCCCAAGTTAATGCCAAACGGCTCGCACAAAAGGCAAGTACTATTATACGAATCCCATCACCCTATTTTGACTCTCCTTCCAATAAACTGTATTTTCATCCTCGGCTTTGGAAACTTTCAGGCTGCAAGTTATCTCAGTTCCCGCCTCCTGCTGGGTAGAAAAATCATTTCCCAAGTCACGGCTTTTAAAGGGAAAGCTACACGTGCACCCAGAAACACAAAAACATCTTCACCTTTAAGCCTCTGAGCAAGCAGGTCCCCTTGAGCTCTGAGTGCCGAATTATCGCCCTGCGATGGGAAGCGTAACCCTGCAAGGCAGGCTGGTCTGCTTTGGTCACATCTCAAGTTTGCAGGGTAAACAGGTTCTCCGCGGTAACCAGGGTGGCCAAGGAAGACCAGGAACTCACCCAGGCTTGCAGATCCCCGGTGTGTGTGTGGGCAGCCCGCCACGACCCCAGTCCCTCCTAGAGGTGCAGAGGGGCCGCAACTGGGGCAGCAGAGACGCCGGCCGCCCTTGAGCAGTGCAGACTAAATGTCAGCGGCCGGGTCGGGGGGCGGTCTCTGCCCGGGATCCCGGCGGGAGGCTCGGCCGAGCGCTGGCTCGGAGCTCTTCAGCATCACAGCCGGGGCTGTCCAGAATGCAACTTCCACACGTCGGCCTTGAAGCGCGAGAGCGTGAAAATGAAAAGGAGAGGAGGGTTGGAGGGGGTGGGGATGGAGGGGGGGGGGAGAAGACGGGGTGCGCGGGCGCGCGCGCAGGGCGGGAGCGCGGCTCGGTAGAGAAGTTGGAGAGCAGCTCCGAGGCCGCGCACCGAGGCTGGCGTGGGGGATCTCCTGCCGAGCTGCACCGCTTGGGTGCCAGAGTGCCAGCAGCAGCGACTTCCCGCGGTCCCCGGCGCCCAGACCCGCCCTCACCTCTTCTTAGGCTGCGCCCGCAAGCTCGCGGCGGCGCCTCCGAGTCGGCTCGGTGCGGCGCGGGCGCGCGGCGGAGCCCAGGCAGTGTGGCCGAGCTGTCTGGTCCCCTGCAATCGCCGAGCCCAGACGTGCCAGGGGAGCGAGGCTGGGATCGGGATGACCTTCCTGTCCCTTGCCTCGCTCCTCTCCAGTCTCTGGTGGCTGGTCCGTTCCTAAGCCCGAGAGACGCAGGGCGGGTACACCTGGCTAGCCCCAAGCGCAGCTCCGTACCTGTGGTGACTGACACCTCACGTGACCCCAAGCGTTTCTCTTCCCTTTTGCTCCTGACCTCAACATACGCTATCTGGAATACCTGGGCATCCAGAAGCGGAGGGATCAAGCCCAGGCTGTCACAGCTGAGGTTCTGGATCTTTCATGAAAAAGGCATGGTCAATCTTTTCAGTGTTTTGCCAAAGTGAGTGGGTCAGAGGCAGCACGTGTCAACGTGCAGGCTGGAATTTAGAAGCGTTCGCCTAACGGACATAGATCACTATTTCTGCAGTAATAGTGTTAATTGCTTTCCGCGTCAGCTAATAACCTTCAAACCCCCATTAGTAAAACGACTCAGTTACTCGCAGGGGTCTGTCTACGTACTTAAAAAACAAAAACAAAAAACAAAACAAACAAACAAACAAACAAAAAACATATTCTCCAAATCGAAGCCCAGCCCGTTCAGTAATGTCTTTGGACAAGAATCTGATGTTGCTGAGTTGCTGTTTTGTTATGGATGTTTGTGTGGACTCAGCTACGGTGTGCCCAAAGTGTGCCTTTACAGTGCTGTTAGGAGGGCTGCTGGAAGAGCACTTAGCTTAATTCCGGAGCAGTGTTCCAGTACTCATGTCTACTGCGGGGACGCAGGGAAAACTTCTCTTTGGAAGTTTTTTTTTTTTCCTAATAAAAGCACAAGCCATACCTTCTGAATGCTTGCTTTGACAATTTTTTGTAAATTTAGTCATGTTTTCAACTCATCTTTTTAACACCGTTATTTATTTCATTTTGGTCTACATGTCTGAATGCTATGCCTTCGTGCATGTATGTGTACCGTGGGCATGCCTGGGGTCCTTAGAGGTGGGTAGAGGGCATTGGAACTAGAGTTAAAGGTTGACTTTCAACTGCTGTGTCAGTGCTGGGGATCTAAACCTGGATTCTCTACAAGAGCAATATAGTCTCCTAACCTCTGAGCCATCTCTCTAGATCTCTCAGATCTTTTTTTCTAGTAAAATGAAAAATTCCTTATAAAATATTTTTTTCTGAACGATTATGAAAACTATAGGCAGAATGTAGTAGCTAATTTTTTTTTCTTTTTTTCTTTTTTGGTTTTTTGAGACAGGGCTTCTCTGTGTGGCTTTGCGCCTTTCCTAGAACTCACTCTGTAGACCAGGCTGGCCTTGAACTCACAGAGATCCGCCTGCCTCTGCCTCCCGAGTGCTGGGAATAAAGGTGTGCACCACCACCGCCAGGCTATGCAGCTAATGTTTTAAGGAAATATAGAATAGACATATAATCAATAAACATTAAAATCAAAGTATTCCATAGTCCTCTTGTATGACATTCATTACCATCTTTCTATGTCTTAGGATGTACCTATACAAACCCTATACAGTGGATTGCAGTACTCCACAAGACCTGGGCCCTACAGTTTTAGGTCCAAGGAAAATCAAGAGTTATTTCCAGCTTATATGGTCTCAGCTCCTTCCCTCTGGTCTCTACAGTGCCAGCCATGTTCCAAAGAAATTCATGCAAGTGCTTTTTCTAGATCTGTTGGGTATTGCTTGATTTATTCCATTCTCCCTGCTTGCCACAGCCTCAAGTATTTAAAGTTCAATGCACACGTCTGAACTGAGTTCGAATAGATGTCTCTAAGCCTCGTGATAGTCTACAGAATGCTTTGGTGTCATGACTTCACTCAGGTTCAAGGGCTTACTCTACTCAAGACTCTCCTCTTAGCACTGGGTCATTTTACTAAGTTAGTGCTATTTATTTATATCAGTGGTATGACAGAATCCTTTATAAGTAACATTTACTTATTTATTGTTCAAAAAGTTCATGCATTTATACAATGTATGTTGATGATAGAGACTTTTGTTTTATATATATATATATATATATATATATATATATATATATATATATATATATATATATATATATATACTGTTTCCATCCCTTCAAAGTCATTCCACGGCTTTGAGTGATTCTTGTTGAAGCATAGGGAAGAGAAGGTGTGGAATGAAGAACAGGAGAAGTCAGTTTGAGATCATCAGGAGAAACGGGGAGACTCAGTTTCTGTAGAGAGAAAAAACGCTCACCTGAGAGAGATGGGCAAGGATTTATGACCTCACAGGGTTAAAGCATTTGCTGCACAAACCTGTCGGACTAGTCTGGGGAACAAAGAGCCCACAGCTGTTTATAATGCAAATCAGTACAGTTTAGAGGAGGGCGTGCCACCTGAGCCACCCAGGCATTTGGGGGACTTGCCTTATGATTCAGTCCTGTGCCCTTCACTTCTCCAGCCTCTTTGGTACCAGTTCTGGGGCTGCCGTCTTTGTCCAGAGAACTGGATACCCCACACCTATGAAGTCTGGGGGCTTCCTGGTGGTCTATACTACACTTCCCAGCATCTATCTGATAGGATTTTATGAGTCAAGGAGAGAACCACCCTGTTTCCTCTCTGTCTTCTTATACTGGATGAAAACCACTCTGCCAAATCTCAATAGTTCCCAGTCAGCTGTCCTCCATCCTCTGCTTTTCCATCTCTTTGATCGTTCCCAGTACCTCCTCATCTACCTCTCTCACTGCAGGAAAGACATTGTAAAGACGCCTCAAAAATCTCAGAAATCTCCAGGTCCACATGACTGATGTCTTGCTTGGCATCTCTGTCAGGGTGACTCATATTGGAAACAGTCCCTGTGCCCTCTGTGGACCTCACTTGACTTCTAGTAGCTGCTTTACTCTATGAATCCCTGTCCTCCAGGCACCTGGCGTGTGTCCCTAGACTCCTGTTTCTTGCAGCTACAATCTGCCAACTTTACCTTTGTAATACTTTTTAATCTACATTTTCCTTCCTTATTGTTTCTATGTGTAATATATATATATAAAACGAGAGCAAGAGCGAGAATGCATGAGCCTTTGCAGAGGCCAGAGGAGGTGTCAAGTGTGTGTCCTCTATCTCTCTCGACCAGTCCCGAGTGTTTGTTCTAACTGTAGACAAGGGTGTTTGTTTTGCCTTGCAGAAACTAGGTCACCCTGCAGCTAGCCTTTGTGTTTTTACCCACTTTCAGCCTCTGGGGACCTTGGGGGCACTTTTTACACATTCTATTTCTCAGAATGACATTCCTCCTCTATTACTACCCATTATTTGTGGGCATAAAACTTTGGGAGTCAGTTTATTCATTTATAATGTATTTTTATGGGAACAGTGAGTGGTCCACATTTTGGTTAATGTCCTGTTTTTTTCCAAGAGCTATTACATAATTCTCCCAAGAAGAGCTCTCTGATACAGAATTTTCTCCCATCTCCCGGGGTGTGTGTGTGTGTGTGTTTTAGCTAGGAATGGACAGGGCATTGTGACCTTGTCTGACACAATAGGAAAATAGAGACTATAAAAAAATAAACACCTCAAACAGAGAATGTGCTGCATAAACAATGAAATATTCACACAAGGAAAATACAAAGTCAGGATTCCAGAGACAATTGGGTGACTTGGAAATAGAACACACCGTTTAGTGAACAGTTTTTTTAATGCAATATTTGCAAATATCAAATATTAGCATGTATGTGTGGTGGTATTGTGTTCCCCGAAATATTGTGTGTTCCCCAAAATAAACTTATCTGGGGTCAGAGAACAGGACAGCCACAAATTTAAACATGAGTATAGGCAGTGGTAGCACATGCCTTTAATCCTAGCATTCCAGAGACAGAAATCCCTCTGGATCTCTGAGTTCAAGGCCACATTAGAAACAGCCAAGCCTGGTGACACACACCTTTAATCCCAGAAACCCAGCCTTTAACCCCAGGGAGTGATGGCAGAAAGAGAAAGATTATATAAGGTGTGAAGACCAGAACCTAGAAGCATTTGGCTGGTTAAGCATTTGGCTGGTTAAGCTTTTAGGCTTTGGAGCAGCACAGTTCAGCTGAGAGTCATTGGGATGAGGATTCAGAAGGAAACAAGACCAGCTGAGGCACTGGCGAGGTGAGGAAGCTGTGGCTTGTTCTGCTTCTCTGATCTTCCAGCGTTCACCCCAATAACTGGCCTCGGGTTTGATTTTTATTAATAAGAACCTTTAAGATTCATGCTACATGTATGTGCAAAGAGAAAAAACTAGACAAGCATGCCCAAATCCTGCTAGCTGTTTTCTCCATAGCTATACTTTTCATTCTTATGTCCATCTACATGTGTTTAAGGTGAAGGGGCCACACTGTTTGGGAGCATCTATAAAAAAAATATATTTACTTAGAAGCATTCAGGATGTCAACAAAACAGCTGTGCTTATTTTATTTTATTTTGCAATTACAGAATGGTATTCAGTTAACAGAACAACAACTATCTCTGTATAAACTACATCAGAGTCAACTGAAGAAAAAAAACACCCAAAAACAAAAAAACCCAAACAAACAAACAAAACTACCGTCCCTATATATGACTGATCTGTGCTGTGCACCAAGAACCTTCCTTAAATTTCCACTCCAGTTTACAACCCCCAGATTGTACCAGGCAAGGTTAGCGGCTATTGAGGATACCACCAGGACAGAGCTATCTAAAGACACATTTGGTAGTGTGTTAACCACACAAAAATAAACACTGTACAGTTTAAAAAATAATCGTACACAACCTTACATTTCAATGTTTTTCTTCAAAAGTAGTGAGTTGTGTGTGTGGGGGGTTAAATGCTTTATAGACAAGAAAACTGCTAGAACCAACTCATTCATCATCACCTTCCTCATCCTCTTCATCCTCCTCATCTTCCTTCTTTTTCTTGCTCTTTTCAGCCTTGACCACCACCTTTCTTTGCCGCATCGGGTTTTCCTTCAGCTCTGCAGGCAGCGATATCCTTTTTGTACTTTTCCTTCAGCTCGTCAGCCTTCTTTGCACAGGGCTAACTGTAGTCTTGCAGAAGTGTTGCTTACATCTCTCACAGTTTCTGCGCAACATCACTGACGGATAAGCCTGGGTGTTCTCCTTTGATTTTGGGGTGATACTCAGAACAGAACAAGAAGAAGGCTGAAGGAGGCCTCTTGAGTGCACTGGGGTCCCTGAACTTCTCTTTGATCTCCCCTTTGAGGGGGGATGTAGCTTTTCATTTCTCTTGCATAACAAGCCTTGTCAGCCTTTGCCATGTCTTCAGATTTCCCCTTTTCTTTAGCAGACATGGTCTTCCACCTTTCTGAGCACTTCTTCGAGAACTCTGAGAAGTTGACAGAAGCATCCGGGGCTGCTTCTTGTGTTCCTCCTGACAAGTTTGCACAAAGAATCCATAGGAGGATATTTAGCCTCTCGGCTTCTTAGGATCTCCTTTGCCCATATTTAGTTGATTTTCCTCTGAGAGGCACAGAGTCGCCCAGTGCCCTTCTGGCTCTCGCTTGCCCGGGCACTGTGTCTATGGAGTTCAATGTACTGCAATGGCCCACAGTTCTTTCTTGCAGAAGCTTGTGTTACTGCATCCCCACTCTCAGCGATCAAAGATGTTCAAAGTAGTGGCCACCCATTACCCTCTTGTTACTTTACCATAATTTTAAATTCTCAAGTGCAGCAATGCGAGAGATGTAATTGTTTTAAGTACAGTGGTCAGAATCACCACAGCATTCTTATTGCAAAGAGTTATTCACAGCTATGTTCAGGGTATTTGTTGGCCACACCTGCCCCATGTCGGACTGTAACCACTAGGTATGTTTATTAGATGTGCTTTGAATGTAAGACAGCACCCGTAGGCTTATGGGTTTGCAATGTACTAGTCACACAGTTTGGCAAGGTTGTGGAACCTTCTAAAGGAAGTGGGTCACTGGGGGCAGACCTTGAAGCTGTATAGCCTTATCCCACTTCCTCTTCATCCCTGTTTCTGGATTCTAGATGAAACCATGTAACCAGTCAGTTTCCTTCCTTACTCTGTACCACACCTTCCCTGCCTGCTGGCATGCCTTGCTTTCCATTGGTTCCATTCCACTGGAACCGTAAACCAAATAAGCCCTGTCTCTCTTAAGTTGCTTTTTAAAGTTATAATTAAAAATTTTGAGATAATATAATCACATTTCCCCCTTCCTTTACCTCTCTCCAAACCCTCCCATATACTCCCTCTTGATCTCTTTCAAATTCACATCTTTCTCTTTACTTGTTGATATACATTCCTAAATGCATAAATACAACCAGCTCCATCCATATCATGTTTATTGTATGTATATGTTTTTCAGGATGACCATCCTTAGTTGCCTTTTGGTCCTTCATCTAGGGTTGAGGTCTCATGAGCTTTCTATCCTCCACATTATCACATCTGTTGGTGTTGTCCTTGTTCAGGTCATGATTAGGCAACCATGTTGATGAGACTTTGTGGATGTAGCATCTCTGACATTTCTAGTAGATACAATCTCACAGCAAACTCGTCATTCTTCTGGCTCTTAACAATCTTTCTGCCTCTTTCTAGATGATCTCTAACTCTTGGGTGTATTGTTGTGCAGATGTTATCAGTTGGGACCACTCTTCCTTCACCATTCTGCATTTTGATTGGTTTGTGGTTTTCTATAATGGTCTTGGTCTGCCTCTTAAATTGCCCCCCCCCCCCGCCGGGATATTTTATCACAACAACAAGAAAATAACACACCAGGTAAGCTCAAATATTGACTCTTTGCCCAAGTGCCTTGATTACATATAGCTGTAGATGATAGAGAAATTGAATCTATGTGAAAGTCAGTTTTGGGGAGGGGGAAATGAGAAATAGATAAGCAGGATCACTCTGTGTGCTCATAATTCTGGAGAATGTGGAGTCCCCAAGAGACTTGATAATATAGGGGGGAAACAGAAGTCAGGTTTCAAGATGGTTGGTTTATATTTTCCCCTACTACTACTTTCTATAATTTTTGTTTAATTTTCTGTGTTATGGTTTGCGTGAGTGTACACACACACATGTATACACCATCTTATTTTTTTGAAATAGAATCTCTCACTGTGGTTGGGGTTCTTTAATTTGCTAGGTTGGCTGGCCAATAACCTTCGGGAATCTATTTGTCTTTGCCTCCTGAAAGGGGAGTATGGTCATGTGGACCACTGCTTCTGGCTTTTATGTGGGTCCTGGGGATCCAAACTCAAGTCCTCACTGTTTCATGGCCAACATTTTACATACTGAGCCATCTCCCCAACCCCAGTTTTGGGAAATAAGCTTTGAAACAGTTTAGAATAAATTAACATTTAAAGAGGAAGTCCTGGGATTGGAGAGATGGCTCAGCAGTTAAAAGTACTTGCTGCTCTTCCAGAGGACCTGCGGGGTTGGATCCCCAGCACCTACATGGTGGCTCACAAACACTTGTAACTCCAGTTCCAGGGGATCTGATGCCCCTTTCTGGTCTCTGCAGTTACTGCACAAACATGGTACACAGATACACATGCAGGCAAACCACTCATATACATAAAAAAAAATCTAAAATAAATTTCTTAAAAAAGAGTAAACCCTAATGCATGCTTCAAAAAGTTGGATTAGTGGAGAATAATTTCAGAAAACTGAGTTTAAAAAGAAACATATAGATGTATATTTCATATGTGTGTATATATATATATCACTCATGTATACATATATGTATGTGAAAGCAATTTATAATAATTATAGTTTATCTTTTGAGACTAAGCAAGACAAAAATGGTAAACTGCAGGCCTGTCCCAAAGTGTTCTAAGGACTAGCATCCTGTGACCCTGACCTCACTGTAGCTCACTTAACTGAGTACTTGTCTAGCAATCTCTAGCACTACATAAAACTGGGCATGTTGGCCACAGGGCCGTAATCCCAGTACTCAGGAGGTGAAGACAGAAGGGTCAGAAGTTCAAGGTCATCTCCAACTATATAGGGACTTCAAGGCCACCCTGAGGTATGAGAAGAGGTGTGTGTGTGTGTGGTGGTGGGGGTGGGGGGGGATAACAGAACAGGAGTAAATATTTTTCACCAGACAAGATTTCAGATGAAACAGACAGAGGTTGAAGTCAATGTCACAGGGCAGATAAGCATTTTTTAACATTGAAGGTGAAAACTCATAGATCCTTTTCCCAGACAAGATCAGGCACATTCAGGGTATGTACAGGCCATAGACTTGTACATCATTTTCAATTGCAGCTTTGCATGACAAAAGCTTTTCTCCATTTGTGATTCTGACTGCATACAGAAAAGCATAATGTAGCATGTGCAGCCTTCTCTCACAAGCTCAGTCCTGCCTGGTTATAAATCAAATCAGTGTACCCTAAAGTGAGCAACTTAGGCAAAATTTCAAGTACAGTTCTGCATCCAAACTGAATACACATTAAAAGAAAAAAACCTTTAACTACACTTGTGAGATGGAAATGTCCATGCACCCAGGAAGCACCTATGTTGAAAAAAAAAATGACCTTCTTTCTCCAAAATTTCAATTATACATGAGATTGTATACTAGAGTAAATGTGTAAATTCAACATACATTAAGTTTGAGCTTCAAAAAAACTTGGAATGGTTTGGTGTATATAATTGATTATCATTTTCAACCTTAGGTAAATAAAATTTTACATGAGAAATTATTTGGAAGTATTCCATGCATTGATTCTGGATCCAGGTGCATATTAGAGAAAAATGGGGTGGGCAAGGACTTGAAAAGATATTTGAGGTTCTTACTGTGAGAGACAAAAAAAACATCAAGGGACAGAAGACATGATTTGCTTCTCAAGAGATGAATTTTTAATGCTGTTGGCCAATTATGGGAAGACAGAGCAAAGTGCACTTTTCCTGGTTGGGAGGAGGGCTTCCTGTCCTTTTCCTGGTTGGGGGAGTCTTCCTGTCTTTAAAAAGAAGGGACATAAAAGAGCAGATGACCCTAATAAAGCCATTATGTGTGCACAGCAAATTTAGGAGTTGGAAGGGCTTTAGAAATCAAGTGCACAGAAGGGAAACAGATATTGTGCAAGACAATGAAATCAGCCACAACTGTGCCTCCTAAAGATGGGGCTGGTAAGAAACTGCTACCCTGCTCTCCTGGCCATGAAAATGTTTACTGCTTTTAAAGACCAACACTGGGATTTCATCATATTTCATTTTACCTCAAACTGGTTAAAACATTGATTTTTTAAAAATTATTATAATACTTATTTTTTGTATGTGTTAGATGGTGAGCAAAGTACAATTGTGCATTAACCTATGAAATACTCAGGAGAGCCTGAGGCAGCCTTTAAATCACTGATGTTATCCTTTTCAGGGTTTTGTTCTCTCTAATGGGGAAACTGAGATCACAGGAAATCATGTGATTTGCCCAAAGTCAAGAAATTATTGTCCTGTGACTGGAGTTATTTGTCCTTGACTCTAACACCAATTTTCTTTGTTTTTAATTGTTTAACATTTATTTTATGTGTATGGGTGTTTTGTTTGCATGCATGTCTTTGCACCATGTGTGTGCCTGATTTTCAAGAAAGTACAAGAAGATAGTGTTGGGTCCTCTGAGACTGGAGTTACAGACAGCTGTGAGCCACCATGTAGCTGTTGGCAATTGAACTAGGTCCTCTGGAAGAGCAGCCAGTGTCTATAACCACTGAGCCATCTCTCCAGCACCTGAATGCCAATATCTTCAGGGTAATAATGAGCCACCTTTGACATAAGAAATGTAAACGACTCCAACAAAATGTCAAACCTTCTTGAGATCATTATTTTTTACTCATCAGGAGATCAAATAACTCCCTTCAGAAGGCTTACTGAAGAAGTTGCCACTGGGGTTGTAGGAGTCGTTTGCGTGCTCAGAACAGATGCCAGCGCTGTTCACTTGAGGCTTCAGCCTTTTCTATACATCTCTGAGTTTTCAATGTTTGGCATATTTATCTCTTTGCTTGGAGAGGATTAGTTGAAGCTATGTATTTTGGTTGGTAGTTTGGAACACACTGTATCCTGCATTCTGTTGTTTTCCTCAGTCCTTAAGAGTCCTGGTCCTGTCAAATCTTTAACTGTTCCACTATGTTATTACAGCATCACTTGTACTTCTGAGTTAGTTATTTAGCATCTGCTTGCCACATAGATGGTGGTGAGTAGGATATACACAACAATATCGAAATGCCAAGGAGTCTTGTTCAGCCTTCCATGGCCCCACGTTGGAACACCAAAATATTGTTGGTTGTTTTTGATTTTGGCCGGGGGTGGGGGAGGTGGGGGGGGTGGGGGGGTGGGGGTGGGGGGGGTGGGAGTGCCGCACCACCTAGCTCCTAAATAAATACACAGAGAAGCTTATTTTTACTTATGAATGCCCAGCCTTAGCTTGGCTTGTTTCTTGCCAACTTTTCTTAAATTATCCTAACTACCTTTAGCCTAGCTTCCTCCTCTCCTTATTCTCTTCTCTTTCTTCTTTTCCTCCCAGATTTCTTCTTCTATTTATTCTCCCTGCCTTCTAGCCCTGCCTACCCTTTCTCCTGCCTTGCTATTGGCAGCTCTTAATTAGACCATCAGGTGTTTTAGACAGACACATTAACACAGCTTCATAGAGTTAAACAAATGCAGCATAAAAGAATGCAACACATCTTTGAGTCATTAAACAAATGTTCTACAGCATCAACAAATGTAACACATCTTAAAACAATATTCTACAACAAAGTAGTTAACTATTAAACAATAGCTCTGTGTGAATGAGCATTTATAGGTAATTTTCTGTTCATGATGGAAATAGCACGGATCACAAACCAGGTTCACTTCTCCCTTCTGCCCCTGGGGGGACATATGGCCCAATGTCCTTTGCAGTCAACTGGTACCTTAGCCATGTGACTTGTCTGGCTATTAGGATGTGAGCAGCAGTGGCACATGCTTCCCCCCGCCCCAGCCTTCTTTCTCCCTTTCTTCCCCATCTCCATCTCCTGAAAACAAAGAGAATAAGTAAAAAAGAAAGATTTCACAGACCCACAAGTTTCCATGTGGAAGACTCTACTGAATACTGTGAATCTTTTTTTTTTTTTTTAGATTATTGAATCTACTTTTATTTTTTTCATTTTCCTTTATTAAGAAATTTTCTATTCACTTTACATACTACCCACAGATCCTACCTCCTCCCCCTAGCCCTCTCTCTTAAGCCATCCCCCCCCCCCCCCCCCAATCAAGGTCTCCCATGGGGAGTCAGCAGAGCCCAGCACACTGAGCAGGTCCAAGCCCCTCCCCACTGCACCAAGGCTACACAAGGTGTCACACTACAGGCACTGGATTCCCAAAAGCCTGCCCATGCACTAGGGATGGATCCCGAGCCCCCTGCCTGGGTGTCCCCCAAACAGTTCAAGCCAAACAACCATCTTCCATATCCAGAGGGCCTCATTCAATCCCATGGGGGCTCCACAGCCACTAGTCTACAGTTCATGGGCTTCCACTAGGAACACTGTGAATCTTACCATCTTACCATGATGTTTCAGTTGCAATCTGCAAGGTGTTTGCTGTAACACCTAACATCCCACATGTTTGCCACATGTGAGTTCCAGGTATGTATTCAGCATTACGCACATTAATCTCTCCATTGCACACTCCTTCCTTTGTTCCTATTGTTCTCTTGTCCTGAAAGTCCCCATTTCCACATCTTTACCCACTAAGACCCAGGGATATGCCAGAGCACAAATGCTCCTTCTATGAAGCCTCATTTCTTATTATAGGCAAACCGATCCTGTTCCCCTCTGACCTGCCACAGAGCAATATTCTCTTTTTCCTATTTCCATAGCTGAGTCTTGGCCACCATTGTATCCCTAACACTTATTAGCTTGCAATAGTAATCATACAGTGAAGGAATGGGGTGCATTTATTTCTTCTGCAGGTTAGATAAATTCTTCGTGTGAGGGGTCATGTTACAGTCATCTTTATACTTCCTAGTGATGGCTACAGAAGAACCTGGTTTATGATAGGTATTCTAAAAAGTTGTGAATGTAAACTGTTGTTCATAATGATGGAGAGGTATGGTTTATTTACTTTTTTATTTAGGATAGCTATTTATCAGAGCCCTGTACATATTTAAAAACGATTGGAAATGTGTCATTGAATTGACCTACACATTCCTTCTGCTGAAGTTTTACACCTTCTCTGAGTCTCAGTTACCCCACCCCACCCCCCAACCTCTGGCCTCAGTGCTCTGAAGCAGGAAAAGGTTCAGTTGGCTTAAGCTATTTCTGTCGAATTGATGTATTTACAGAAGGGATGGTAATGATTCAGCTGCTGTAAATCAAGGCCACTGCATTATTTTAGGAAAGATGGGCTCTGGAGTCTTTTCCCTCATGATTTCTAAATTAGTCACAAATTCATGCTTGTATGTAGGTGGGGAAATGGGATATAATTGCTTTGGGGGAGAAATTAGGGAGTTGTCAATTGGTGGTGCCAATGCTCTTACAAACCATCACTAATCAGTAGTATAAAAAAGGAAAACAGAGCACAGCTGCTCTGTGATTACACAACCAAGAAATCTGAAGCATGTAAAAAGCTCCTATGGCAAAAGCGACATGCAGTTGCTTAATGAGAATATGGTTAATGCCTGAGAGCAAACACGATTTGATTTTGGAAAACACAACTATGCATTAAAATTGCTCACCCTCAAAGTGGGCAGTGCTGGTGCATGCCTTTAATCCCAGCACTCAGGAGGAAGAGATAAGTGGATCTCTGTGAGTTTGAGACCAGCCTGGTCTACAGAGTGAGTTCCAACACTGCCAAGGCTGCACAAAGAAACCCTGTCTTGAAAAACAAAGCAAAACAACAAAAAAGTTAAAAGAAAAAAAGCTCATCCTTAGCATGCATGGGGCATATATCTTTAATCCTAGTGTTTGGGAGGTGGAGTTAGGAAGATTAGGAGTCAGAGGTCAGGCTGTGAGACTCCATGTAAAGCAACAAAAATGAAAAATTAAACCAGCCAACCAAGCAAAAAAGAATATACACCCCTCTCCCCTGATTCTCATTGCAGATAATTTCAAATCACGTCCTAAATTATAAAAATATATTTGCGTCCAACATTACAAAGGTAGGAAGATAACACTTTCAACTTCCAGTGTACAATGAATACCTGGTATGTTCTTATAAATTTCAAACACTAAGGAAGAGACGGAAAATTGTAACTATTTACAATCCTTTTCTCACTCCACTGTTCTGTTTCTAGAAGAAAACGTGATTGGATTCTGTGCAATTGTAAAATATGTTTTTGCTCCTAGAAGCATGATGCAGAGACGTGCTCACATCAGCAGCTCATATTGCATACAGTACTCTACCACTTGTCATTTATTCAGCAATTATAGTCTGAAAACTTTCTATATCCGCTCCTCTGACACTCAACCTAGGGATTTACTACATTTTCTAAGGCTTATTTCTTTTTTATTTTATGTGTATTAGTGTGTGCCTGCATGTATGTCTGTGCACTACATGGGTGCAGTACCCACAGAGGCCAGAAGAGGGTCCTGAGTCTCCTGGAACTAGAGTTAGAGATGGATGTGAATTGCCATGTGGGTGCTGTGAATTGAACTCAGGTCTTCTGCCAGGACAGTGAACACTCTTAACCACTGAGCCATCTCTCCAATCTCTAGTACATTTTCTATAACCAGAGATTTGCATTACATTGGAAGTTTTATTATGAATTGCCATAGTTAAAAACCAATGTTTATGTCTAGCACATGAATGGTTGTTCTTTGGTTAGAAACTGAAAAATGAAATAGCTGTATTAAAGAATATTTATAATGATTTTTTTAACTGATGAATGTTCCTCAGTGATTGACATGGGTACTTTCTTGTCACCGTGATAAAATATCCTGACAAAAGAAACTTTGGGGAGAAAGGGTTTATTTTGGCTTACAGTTCTAGACACAATTGAACTAGGGAAGGTACAGCTAGAAGCAGCGAATGCATGATGGCAGGCGGCTGGCGGGTCACTTTGCATCTGCCCTCAGAAAGGGGCGAGTCAGCAGGAAGTGGAACCCAACTATAAATCTTCAAAGCTCATCTCCAGCAACCCACTCCCTCCAGCAAGGCTCAATTACCTAAAGGTTCCACAACCTTGCCAAACATTAATGCCAGCCAGAGACCAAGTTTTTAAGTATGCAATCCCTTGGGAGGCATTTCACATTTAAACCTCAACTGTGATCAATTAGACCACTGGTTCTCAAACTGCAGGTCATGAACCCTTTTACAGGGGTCGCCCAAGACCTTCAGAAAACAGATATTTCCATTACGATTTGTAACAATAGCAAAATTGCAGTTATGAAGTAGCAATGAAAATAATTTTATGGTTGGGGGTCACCAGAACATGAGGAACTATATTAAAGGGCCACAGCATTAGGAAGGATGAGAGCCACTGACCTAGACAAATTCTACCATTTCCTGAAGCATAAGAGTGTCCCACATTCAACTCTGAGCATCTTTACCATTGATTTTGCCAACTTTCTAGTAAGAAAATTTTCATTGTTCTTTTATTTGCTGTGGGAGACCAGCTTCCACTTTTTTTTCCCAGGGTACTCTTGAGAAGTGAAGAATAAGGGGTTTACATAGAAATATAGAGGGGAGAGAGAGACAGAAACACAGGACAGCCTCAGGAGGGCCTGGATCATTATCCACTGGCCCCTTTTGTCTCTGCTAAAGGGCTTTGTATAGGAATGCCAAGGGGTGGAGCAAAAGACACCCCCACCCCACCCCACCCCCCCCCCACCCCCAGCACAGCCAAGTGCAAACCCTTGCAATCACCTAGTAACCATGCACGTGGCCAAGCCATCTTCTAATGCAGCTCTGCTGGGTAAAGCAAACTCAGATCTCACTAGGCAACCTTTGTGGGCCTCCACAATTTGTATCTTCCCAGTTGTTAAGATGATGGGGTGATTTTTGCCACTTGTATTTCTCTTGTGGATTGCTTATTCTTCTTCTATTCAGTTCCTAACACTGGATCTACTTTCTTTTTCTCGTTGATTTGTAGGAAATTCTGGAAACCTGCTGTTTTTAATGTAACAGTATTTTATTTCATGTTATCTACCCTGTTTCACTTTTATGTGTCTTTTGCTATATTACTGCTCTCAGTTTTTAGGTCGTCAAGGCTATTAACCTTTTATATCATGGCTTGAGTGGTTTATAATTCCTCTTCCTATGTCTATAAATACACTTGCCTGGATATTCACAATAGTCAAATGATAGAATCAGCCTAGCTGTCCATCAACAGGTGAATGGATAAAGAGAAGTCTGTACATGTTGAATAGAGACAAATAAAAAAAATGCTTATTTTTGATTTGCAGTTGGCAGAATCTGAACACAGACTCATAGGTAGGGAAAGCCAACTCTTTGAGAAAAAAATTGGCCTTGCCCAAAAATGTAATCAGAAAAGAATGCCTTAATAGCTTTTACAGGTGTGTCTTTTTTTTTTCCTTCGCTACTACACTATACTTTACACAGCAGCAGTGGGGCTGAAGAGCCCCCTCAGTGGTGAAGAGCACTTAGCATGATTTTTGATCCACATAACAAGCCAGGCAACCCCACGGATGTCTGTAACTGCAGTGTTGAGGGGGATTGGAGACAGGAGGATAGCTGGGCTGCCAGCCTATCACCCCCTCCCCCAAAAAAAGACCTCTAGGAAAAAGCCAGACAGTGAAAGAGGAGGACCCCAACACAGCCCTCTGGACTCTATGTGTGTGCATATACCACACCACCAGCATATACGTAAATGCTGACACACAGATGAAGCAATGATCTCCCAGAGATGAATTAAAATGTCAAATCCAAAAGTTTGTCAGTAAAATTTGACAGCCCAGACTGCTGTCAATCTTTCAATCCTCCTGCCCCACTCTGGGTACAGGATTTCAAGAGCAAAACCACTCACTTAATAATATGATGCACAGGTTCTTTGGCACAAGGCTGCTCACTGAACTATGGTGATCTACACACCAGCATGATTGGTATTCAGACTCTGGACTCCACATTCAACAATGCCACTGATCTTATCAGGAAATACTTAGAGCATTGGAAAGCTGGCAAGTTCGTTATGGCAATTCCATAACAAATGCTTAAGTTTGTGCAAAAACAGGTTCTGCAAAAGCTTAAGTTTCACTTTTCATCACTTTTAAGAAGAATTTTACGATCAGCAATGAAAACTCACTCTGTCTGCTCCCTAGAGGCAACGGCCTCTCTTTCACCCATTTTGAAGAAAAATATCCCCAAAGCACACAACTTCGAATACCCAGAATTTTCTGTCACTTTTTTTCCCCAAGTAAGAAATGATGTCCTATGAGAAAAGCAGATGAATTACCAAAAACAAAATTACCCAAATTTGGAATGTACACATTGAATTGAAATGAATTTAAAAATTAATTGCCAAGCAAAGATGAATTACCAACTTATGACTTAATAGAGCCTTTTGGAGGTCAGACTTGAGGAATCAGGGAACCAAGCTACATTTACTCCATTGTTGGTACCCACATGTTTTAGCAGACATTTTGAATCACCTTGATGGACTGAGTTATTGTTGGTTGGTCTTTGGTCTTTTGCAGGGGGTGGGGGGCTGCCACCCAGATCCCCAATAAATCACACATGGAGGCTTATTCTTACTTATGAATGCCCGGCCTTAGCTTGACTTACTTTCTTGCCAGCTTTTCTTAACTTATTCCAACTACCTTTTGCCTGTGGACTTTTCCCATTCTCTAACTTCTGTAAATCTTACTCTGTGGCTTACTGTGTAGTTGGGTGGTTGGCTGGAGTCCTTCTCTTTCTCTGGCTCCTAGCTCTCCAATTCCTCTTCCCACATTTCTCCTTCTATTCATACTCTCTGCCTGCCAGCCCTGCCTATCCTTTCTCCTGCCTTGCTATTGGCCAGTTCTTCATTAGATCATCAGGTGTTTTAGGCAGGCACAGGAACACAGCTTCACAGAGTTAAACAAATGCAACATAAACAAAAGTAACACACCTTAAAATAATATTCTACTACACTGAGTGGCCAATTTATTGACAAATATGAATTGAACACTGTTGTTTTTTTTATCCCAAGTATAATGAAACCAAATTGTAAAACGTATTTCTTTAATAGGTGGTGTAGGCTATAAATATTTAAATAGATGAACAGCATTCCATATAGTATATGTGCTTTGAAGAAAAAGTAATACACAGATGGTACAGATGAGACCATCTGTAGGCAGGCAGGGAAGAGGAGGGGAGGGCAGGAAAGGGCACATTTCTCGAGATCTCTATCCCCCAAACTGAACAGCTACCTTCTCTAAGCTTCCCCAAGAAGGGGACGAGAGAGAACAAAACTAATATCTGAACGTTTGGAATAGGGAGATGATTCAAAGGGGCCAAAAGCAACAGCGGGCTAGGCAGTGTCAAAGTCTGTGGGGAGCGGAGGAAACCTGCGTAGTGACATGATGGGTGAAAGTGTGCTGTTGACCTGGGCACAGCCATGTCAAGGGCCCCCTGGCAACGGCTTCCTCAGGGGGCAGAGGTTGAGTGTTGAGACTGAAGAAAATGTCCACCACAGCCTCCCACCTCCTACCCCAGTTGTTTATAGCCTAAAGACTGTTCCCCTACAGGGCCTATGAAGAACCAGCTTGCCTCCATCTTAGGCCTAAAAGCTGTCTTACATTAAAGACAAACTAGGTTCCTTCCTGTTAATGATTAGACCTCTGTTTCCCAAACTGTAACCTCAACTACACATGGTCCTGTACTGCCTATTCCAAGAATGGCAACAATATCTTTGTTTCTAAAGTTGTTTATAACCATCTTGCAACCCTACCTTTGTTTTGAGAGGTTATATGTCTACCTTGTTACAATTACCTGTTATTTTGACTACCTTGTTTTGTCCACCTTGTAACCAAGTCTGTGTTTCAGGAGGGACTAACTTGTTATTTTTATGTCCTGCTCCTGTAACCCTGCCTATTTTGCCTGCCAAGTCCCCCACCTGGTAACCCCCTACCCCTGAGCTATGAAAACCTTGTCTTCCTCACATCCAATGCTAAACATCTCGAACCCCTTCTTAGGGGGAGGCAGCCTGTGTATATGAATAAAAAAAAGCTTGCTTTAATTAGTTTGGTCATGACAATTTAGGTCGGTGGCCTTTCTCTACCCATCTTTGGGATTAACAACTGCTTCTAAAACTAAGATTGGCTAAACCAGGCCTCTTAATCCATCTGTACACCACAAACCCTGTCTCTTTATGTAATAAACACACCTCCTTGTTCAGCTGTGGACAATAGCCCCATCTCCCAGTTTGACTTTATATAATAAACTCATTGAACTCCCAGGGTGCTGAAGGTTCTTCATCTGAGAGCTCGGATCACCCTAGCGGAGCTTTTTGTACATACATCCATCTCTCTGTACTTTCTCCACCACCGCTGGAGTCGGGTAGGTCAGCAAAAGCCCTCTGGCCAAAGTGCCAAGGAAAACAGGAGCAACTGGATAAAGAAGATGGGTTTATTACTGATTGCAGCCAAGGAGAACACAGCATGGAGAACCCTTCAATGAACTGTGTTAAGAAGGAACCCAATCCAAGATGGCTTTTATTGAGTGATTGTGAGGAAAGAGAAGAGCAGCTTTGTTGTGGACTAGCTGTGTTATCAACCAATGCAGGATCCCTTAGGATGTATTGACACACTTTCAAAGTGTCCTTTCCTAAGGCTGTACCTAAATCCTTTACGAGGAAGGAAGTTAAGTGAGCCCAGAAATATCACCGACTGTCCTCATTACCAAGCAAGCTAAGCATGCCAACCAAACTTTTGGGCTGTCTTTACTTCCCCAAGGCCTTAAGCTGAGCATGCTTAGTCATGTATATCTGAAATCAAGCATGCTCAGCAATGTGCCTATCATCCTACAGATATGCATAGATTGCTTGGGAAAAAAACAGACAAGAAACCATTTCTCCCTTTCCAGCTCTGGAAACAGCTCCTGTGTTACTGTTAGTAGTTCCTGCTGCTGACAATAATTCTTTCTCCTCTTGTTTATTTCTTGGATGTGTGAACTCATGAAGCTCAGTTGCAGCTGATGGAGGCTAGAAGGGATAATCCTATCACTGAGGGTCTTACACATCTTGCGTTCTTCCTGAAGTCTGAGACTCCAGATGCCTCACTTCTACAGAATTCCAAAAGTCAATCCTTTCAGAACTCTGGCCTTGACAGCTCCCCATGCGAACCAAGACAGCACCCCACCACACTTCCATAAGGGAGGGGCTAATCCAATATGAATTTTATATTGAAATAAGGTTTTGCTGGGAGCGAGTGGGTGGATTAAGACAGTTTACAGTGCAAATATTTGGCAAGTATGTTATGTTTTAAATGCTATAAACATTTTTAAAGAGATTTATTTACTTTTATGTGTTTGGGTGTGAGTTTTGAGAGTGTGTAAAGAAAATGTTCATTATAGCTCCTCACCCCACCTCAAATATTTATGACCTGAAGACTGTTGCCCATAGAGACTGCTCCTACCGAGATTAACTAAACTTGTTCCTTTCATCCAGCTGTACATCACAAACCCTGCTGCCTTGTTTATTTGTGTGCTATAACCCCACCTCATAGGTGGATTTTTCTGTGTCCCGGTAGTCACTTGAAAATAACCACAGAAGACTTAATATTAATAATCCATGCTCAGCCAATAGCTTAGGTTTGTCTCCAGCCAGCTCTTGCAACTTAATCTGTTTCTATTTATCTATGTGCTGCTCCGAGGCTTGTTTACTTCATCTATGAAATTCCCATGTTGCTTCTTCCCAGTCTGGCTGGAGACTCTTCAGACTCCGTCCTTCTCCTTCCCAGCATTCTCCCTGCCCATAAAATCCTGCCTAGCTATTGGCCAATCAGCTTTTTTTATTACTGTGTACCTCATGCATGTAGTACCCTAGGAGACCAGAAGAGGGAGTCAGATCCCCCTGCAATTGGAGTTAGAGACAGCGGTGGTCACGTGGGTGCTGATAATGGCACCCCATCCTCTGGAAGAGAAGTTAGTTCTTTTAACAGCTGAGCCATCTCTGATGGCTTCCCCCCTGCTTATTTCTTTCCCTCCGTTCTTGTTCTGAATGTCTCTGATTTCTCTAATTATCAATTCTTATGACTTAAGCTTTTATTTTATTTTAAACATTTAAAGATTTATTTAGTTTATTTTTATGTATATGAGTACTTTGTTCAAACGTATGTTTTTTCATCCCAATACTCTTTGCTCTCTTCCTACTCGGTCTGCTTGAGTCCATAAGGATTTACATGTGGGTTCCTATTTCTTATGCTGGTCACTGTTGAAGTTGAAGGAAAGGGAAAATGCCCATGGGTCAAACACAGGGTAAAAGAAAAGAAAAGAAAAGAAAAAAAAATATATATCTTCCTTTTCACAATCACTTTCTACCCAATAGCTAAAAGATTGAGGTATTTGAATTTAATGTTCTAGTGTAGATTCAATGTTCCAGGAGCCTTCCAACCTGACAGCAGTAAAACATTCAAGTGCATGGTTCCAGGAATTTCAGAGGGAAGCTTCTGTCAGGTGATTTCCAGCAAGGACATGCTGAGATGCATTTGTCTCCTCTGTCTGAGACTTTGGAATGGGAGCAGATGACTTGAGGGGCCGAGGCAGAGTCCTTATCACTCACCTTTTAATTATGACATGTGAACCACTTCCTTGCCAGCAGAGATGGAAGTTAACTATTGATTCTAGAGATTGGCAGTTCTTGGCAGGGCTTGGTGAAGGGCAACCAGACACGGGAATGCATTTACAAATTAACTTTGCTACTCTGTCTTCTCGCCGCTCCCTTCCATCAGGGGAAGATGACCTTAACATCCAAATGGGGTGGCATTTTAAAGCTACAGCTCCGCAGTATGGTTCCAAGCTGGAAGTTCCAAGCCACGTTTGACCACCATCCTGCCCATCTCTGTGCCCACCAGCAATTACCCATAATGCTTCTCCTTCCATGCATAGCCTATCTTTCTCCAGACGTTTGGGTTCCCAGACCTCTGGATGTGCAGCATAATGCCCTTCTACGGAGTAGAAAGAAGTCATCAGGCACTTGATAAAGGAAGTCAAAAGATCACTTTGCCGTCTATTATCAAGGAAAATCCGTGCACAACTATCACAAGACAAAGGGGGAACATGAAATCGATTCATCAGCCACTACTGCTGTCGCTCATTCCCTGTTCCAAAAGGCCCACCTGCATCCCTCGCCCTGCCTTTTCCTTTGGTCACGTCCATTTCCAACGAAAACCCCTTGTCTTGGACCAACATGCTACTTTCAGTAGTTTAGCTGACCAGTGAGAGAATTCTCATAACAGGTACTTTGTACCAGGCCTTTTCTTTTGGGCCGTCAACCAGCTCCCAATTCATGACACGGAGACTTCTTATTAGTTCTGAATGCTCAGCCTTATTGTAGCTCTTGTTTTAGTCTGTTTCTCTTTATCTAGATTTTGCCTCAGGGCTTTTTAATGTTTCTTTCTTTCCTAATATCTTACTTTTCTGCTGTCTCTGTGTCTCGCTTCTGGCCCCAGGCATGTCCCTCTCTTTCTCCCCTGTTCTCTCCTCTCACTCTTCTCTCTTCTTTTGAGCCTAGATTTCTCCTTCTACTTATCCTCTCTGCCTGCCAGCCTCACCTAGCCTTTCTCTGCCTACCTATTGACCGTTCAGCTCTTTATGAGACCAGTAAGGTCCCTAGGCAGGCAAGGTGAATAGCAACCCATCTTTACATCATTAACAAATGCAGCCTAAAAAATTTAGCACACCTTTACACAGTTAAAGTAATATTCCATAGCATAAACAAATGTAACAACACCTTTACACGGTTAAAGTAATATTCCACAGCAGAAAGAAATGTAACACATCTTTACATAGTTAAGATACTATTCCACAACAGGTGCTAAAAAAGGGAAGTGCTTGTCTTGCAAGCAGGAGGGCCTGAGTTGAATCCCCAGAACCTACGTGAAAATACCAGATCTGGTGGCATATGCCTGCAGTCCCAGTACCATGGAGGCAGAGACAGGAGGATTTCACTGGCCAGCCAGTCTAGCCTAAATGGTGTGTTTCAAGTTTAGTGGGAGGCCTTGCCTCAAAGGATGTGAATGACATTCTGGAGGGAGACACTTGACATTACATCTGGCTTCCACATGCACAGTACACACATGCACCTGTACATACATGTATATCTGCAATTATACAAACATGCACACACTTTTTAAAAAGAAGAAATTGAGTAATCTGCACACCTGAATGTTGGAGCCCTTGAAAAAATTTTTTTTAAATGCTTTGGAATGAGACCATGCATTTAGGCTTCAGTGTCTGATAAAGCAAATTCTGAGTCTTCCTAAAAGCATCAGCAGACCATATTCCTCTCTGTTCTCAGAAGAAAGCCATCTTCAGAGTATACCTTCCTACATGGTAAACAAGGCAGTCTACCTGGCTTCCTAGAGGGCAGTTTATCCAAATTAAAATGCTCCTCTGTGGCTCTGGGGCCCTCAGGTCTTGGATGAAGGGGTGTGGTTTGACTAGTCAACAAGGAAACTCTCAGCCCAATCCAAGTGTTTTATCACAAACTTAGACTCAGCAGGATCTAAACACCAGGATTTTTGGAATCTGGATAGTCCAGAGAAAAACAATGTAGCATATTACATTGCAATCCACACTCACTAAGAGCCTGAGTAAGTATCACATAGTTTTAATTATATTTATCTGTTATTATAATGCCAAGCAACTGCCTTGATTCAGGATTCGGTCATTTCCTTCCTCGCCATCTCCATCCTTTTCCACTTCCTTAGGAAGGAACAAGTAAAGAGCTGTCTTCGGTTGTTGCATTGGGAACCTTATTACATGCAGCTGGGTCACAGCCTTCTTGCTGTTCTGATGCAATTTTTTTTCATTAGCAAATGACATAGTGTCCCTGGTTGATTCCTCTGACTGAGGTTTCTATTAAGTTAATAGATGAGATGAAGTCAAGATAATTGAAAAGATTTGTAATCCCTTTGATGCAATCATTCCTTTGTAAATCTAATCACAGCAACAAGGCACAGGCTAAGGCATCTTTCTTCACTGAGAGGGAGGTTCTTTTACTAGGCATGACTCACCTTCTGGGGAGTGGGGAGGGGGGCCATCAGTGGGGTTTTCAGTATCAACTTCATTAAGAGCAGATCCATAAAAGCAGGTAGTTCCTGTAAGTGAACACTCAACATAGAGGACATTAGGGGACATCTTACCCTCGTTCTTCATAGTCTCTGGGAATGGATACGATGGTACAGAGGGGTAAAGAAAGTCCCTAACTGATGAATGAAAATAAATTAAAAAAAAAATCTAGTGATTGACTGGAACTCATCAGAAAGAATGCCTGTGTTTGAGGGGGATGAGAAGTTTGTTGCCTTGGTGCCGGTGAGGAAGGACCATAGAGAGCATGGCCTCCTCAATGCACACTCAAACTTCTACTTGACTTTTTTTTTTTCTTTTCTCCTTTTTATCAGTGAGAATGCAAACATTCTCAGGAAATGTTAGCTTCGCAGCTCTGGGAGTCTGTGTTCTCTCACGTGTCAGTGAGGTTTTCTCCAATCCTCTTGGTGTTTCCATGTAATAAGGTTTTGAATGCAGGAAGAGCTTGCAGGAGCTGGTCGACATGCATTCAATTGCTCATCTTTCATCTAGACATTAAATTCTTAGTCCAGGAAATCAATAAGCGGCTATGTTATTTTAAGTTCTGAAATTAACGGCCAGAATCCCTGAGAGCTGGAAGCTGGCAGACGCGAGTGATTTAGGGGATGGATACACTCAGCTGCCAATCCTCCAGCTTTCAATCTGAGAAGATACTAAGTGGTTGGGAGGGGTTGGGTTTCTTTTTGTTTTGTCTTGCTTTGCTCTCTGCTCCATCTTCTACAATGTACAAGTGTCACTTTAAAGGAAACAAAAGACCCATTTTATAATATCTTTGAAAGGTCATTCTTATCAATGATACATTAAATAAATTATAGTACAGCTGCACTCTGAAATATTGTACAGCCATGGAGAGGGCAGAGCGTGGGAGCCCCACCTGTCCTGATAAGGAAGGAGGTCTAAGAGGTGAAACTGATGACAGAGAGTTCCAGGACAACGTAAATAGTATTTACCCATTTGTGTAGAGAACAAAGCATCTAGGTTGGCAGGGTGGCCAGGCTTGCTGAAATAGTCCTCGTTTGTATATTTGCCCAGTTATAATTATGACCAGTGCCCACTTTCCCTTTCTAAGATCTCTGATTTGGGAAAACATTCCACAGTGCTCTGACTCTGTCTATATGTGTCTATGTTGGGTATATGTAGGAAATGATGTGTGGGGACCACTGCAAGCTGTGTGCTGAGCAAAGGCAGAATGGAAGGTTCCCCTTGTTTACCACATGTGTTTCTGAATTTAATTTAACAAGGAGTTGTATTAGTGTGCCTAGGAAGGGATTCACAAATTATTCAGGAAAATTCCCCTTGTAAAAGTCCAAATAGTATAAACAAAATAAAGCCCCTTTATTATCCCTCCTATCTGTTTTCTGTTGCTAAAAGCACAACACTGTAGACTGGGAATGTTATAATGAATTGAGGTTTCGGGGCTGGAGAGATGGCTCAGCAGTTAAGAGCACTGGCTGCTCTTCCAGAGGACCAAAGTTCAATTCCCAGCCCCCACATGGCAGCTCACAACTGTCTGCAAATCCAGTTCCAGAGCACCTTCACACAGATATACAAGCAGGCACATAAATTAAAAAGAAAAAAAAATTGAGGTTTCTTTCAGCTCGCAGTTCTGACATAAGATCAAGAGGCTATACCTTCAATGCATAAGGCCTAGGCCATCACACAGCAAGAGACAGGGATGAGTGTGTGTATCCCTGCAGCCTCCTCATAAACCTGACAGTATTTGCTTCAGAGGACTCTCACCTAACAGCCTTATCTAATCCCCTCCCCGAGACCCTGCCTCCAGCAGTAGGTAGAGATCACCTGTGACCATCTTACTGCCCCAAGATGTGGATAAGCTTAGAGAAAGGTGGTAAAGCACATCCAGACCATAGGACCCCAGCGACAGCTTCTCATGTCTCATGCATGAGTATTCAGTTCCTAAAGCAAATCAGATGAAGTTGTACTCTAAACTGAACTTGATGTCCTAAAGGACAATGTGTGCCTGTATGTGTGTTGACTTCCCTTTCAACTGTTGCAAAGCATCCTACAGTGATGCGGGACAGAATTATCTCCCCCAAATTCTTACGTTGAGGTGCCAATTCCTAGTATCTCAGAAAGCAACTACTGGGATAAGATCTTTATGTTTATTTACTATTGCCTTTGCATGTGTATGTGCTACATGTATGTGTGTATACTAATACTTGCGTGTGAGTGTGTGTGTGTGTGTGTGTGTGTGTGTGTGTGTGCCACTGAGTCTTTCTCCATTACTTTCCACTTTACTTACTGAGGTAGGCTGTCAGCCATAGCTCACAGATTTTGGTTTGTGCTGAGAACTCCTTGCCTCTGGCTCTCAAGAGCTGACCTTACAAGTTGCCACCATGCCTGCCTGACTTTTATGTGGGTTTTGGGGATCCAAACGGTCATGCTTGGGTGGCAAGCACTTTATCCACTGAACCATCTCTTGACTGGAAATAAGGCTTTTCAAGAGATAACTAAGCTTAGCTGAGGTCTGAGGATGAGGCTAATCTGATATGACTGGCGTCCTGATGAGGCAGAACAGAGAGGAAAGACCACGGTGAGCACACAGGAGGAAGACAACCATCAGCAAGCCATAGAGGAGGACTCAGAAGAGACCCACCCTGCTAATACTTGCAGCCCAGACTTCTCATTTGCAGAAGTGGAGAACCGCAGCTCCTGTTTAGGCACCTCAGCCTGTGGTACTGGAAGACCTTGAAAACCAATGCACAAAATAATGGGACATGGTGACTTACCAAACTGTTTCATTGCTCCCCCTACTTTGGCTATGGTAAATTAGGCTGAAACAGGATTTCTTGTGGACTACTGTTCCGTGGACTCAGAGTTTCTCTTTGTGCATGTATGTGAGATAGCTCCATTTGGAATCAAGAAGTAAAATGACGGAGGTAAATGAGAGTACACCTCTAAAAAAAAGTCCTGAAAAAAGAAGACCCAAGAATTTCTACAGTTTTATCCCCATGAATACCACGAGAGTGAACTTGTTATTCTACTTTCTCAATGGCGTGGAAATGATTAACTTGTAAAGATCTGTTTTATTTTAAATTTTGTGTTTATATATGCATGGGTATGCACATGGGAGTGCAGGTGCCCGCTGGGGACGGAGGTGTCAGATCCCTTAGAGCTGGAGTGAAAGGAGGTTGTGAGCGATCCTAGATGGGTGCTGGGGACCAAGTTCAGGTCCTTTAAAGAGCAGCTGGTACTATCACCTGCTGAGCTATCTTTACATCTTCACAGCCCGTATTAAGATTGTTTTAGACTTCCAAATTTGCTGGCAAGAAATTTGAGACTTCACCTTGGTCTTCTGATGTGTGTGTGTGTGTGTGTGTGTGTGTGTGTGTGTGTGTGTGTGTACATACTCAGGGTAGTGTGTGAAGGTGCTTGCCACCAAGCTTGATGACCTGAGTTCAATCCCTAGGACCCACATGGTGGAAGATGAAAATTGACGCCCAAAAGTTATCCTCTGTTTCCCCGCCTCCAACACCATGGTGTGCATGCATCTGAAGACGGACAGATGGACAGACAAACAGACACATGTCCATATCCACACAAAGAAAATAAACAAATTATGTGCATACCTATATAGTCATTTCTCGTTTCTAGGGAATTAGAAAGAGAAGTAACTTTCTCAACCTACCATCTTTCTCTAATTTTTCTGTAAAGAACAATTCATTGTGTATCATTCTGTCACAGATGGATGCATGGATGGATGCATGCATGCATGCATGGATTGATAGATATATGTATAAATGGATAGCTAGATAGAGGGATGGATGGATGAATGGATAAATTGATGGATGGATTGACTGATAGATGTATATATAAAATGGATAGCTAGATAGAGGGATAAATGGATGGGCAGATGGATGGATAGATAGATAGATATTGATTCCATACCACACCAGTGATCTACTTGATGAATAGCTGCCCCAAAGCAATGGGAAACAGGGAACCAAAGGCCAAGTGGCTCACAGAACAAGCACCTGACTGTGCTCAGTGTGAGACCAGTGTTTTAGAATGCATTGCTCTTGCTGCAATATGTCCTTGACTGCACGCCAACTGCTTCATCTGGTGCTCAAGGGAAGAAGCAGTGGTCGGTTCCCACATCAGAGAGGTTCTGCTTTGCAGCCAGGGCACTCTTCGGTGTAGCCCCCTCCCACAGACTCTCCAATGGTCCTTTCGGCCACAGAACATTTTACCTTTATTTGTTAACATTAGGGCCCGATCTTCATCTACAGGGTGAGGACTGTAACCCATACGAATGTGAACTTATCAATTTTTAAAAGTAATAAATATTTCAGAACAGCATCTAGCTGGGAACATCAGAGGGGAAAAATGCTGTTTTAAAGGTAGAATTTGTAGAGAAGGACACAGAACAGTGTAACCTCAACTCAGGAGCAAGTCCATCAGGACTTGCTATCTGGCCTGGAAACCACATTACAGTCTTTGATACTACATTTATTGGAAGTGTATCACACATTTTAGCACCGATTCAAAGTATTGGATATTTATTTTCAGTTTTGTGTCTAGATCACTGCCAGCAACTTACTATTGATTTTTGCCATCTGCCATTTCACCGTGCCTCTCAGACTTCTTTTAGCTACAACATTGGAAAAACAAATGGACTTATGCAAGTCAAAATAAAAATATGAGCCAGGGCAGAAGAAAGGGTGCTTGGTGGTACTGTGCGAGAGTGTGCTCTACCCTCTGTGATTTAGAACTCCTGGAGTCCTTGCAGCTAAAAGGAACTCTTAGGGCTTCTACTGTAGTCAATACACATGTGGCTGAAAAACAGAGATCTAGAAATCAGGTCAATGGGCTCAAGGTCATGCAAGTAGACATTCAAGCACCTGAGATGCGTGTGAATGTGCATCAGTTTGTGTGTATGCGTGTTTGTGTATGTGTGAGTGTGTGTATGTGTGTGCACATATGTATGTATGTGTGTGCATGAGTGTGCCCATGTCTTTTATGTTTACGTTCATGTGCTTGCACACGTGTATGTGTGTGTTGTTCAATGTATTGTGTACCCCAACTCTCAATGGCAAAGTACTGGTCTATCACATTGTCACCACCAGGAAGAGGACAGAGCTCCACCCACCCTTGCTTTGCAATGAATCTTTAATCAGCACCATTTGACCACATGTTTATGTGGTTCTTAGAGGCTTCCTATTAAGTTCCTCTATCTCTAAGGATGTTTGGGGGAGGTCCCCTGATGATACTAACTTAAAACTGACCACAGTAGTCTCTTGCCCCGACAGCAAATAATTTTAGCTTGTTATGATTTTTGATGTATTTGTTTGCTCATGATCCCTCAGTCATATATGGTTCTTGTTCTCTTATTCACTTAAGAGAAAATACACCTCACTGTTATAATTCTCTATATTTCTTCACAGATTCACTCATCAAAGCATTTTTTTTTTTTTTTTTGAGACAGGGTTTCTCTGTGTAGTCTTGGTGCCTGTCCTGGATCTCATTCTGTAGCCCAGGCTGGCCTCAAACTCACAGAGATCCGCCTGGCTCTGCCTCCCAAGTACTGGGATTAAAGATATGTGCCACTACCACCTGGCTTTCATCTAAGCATTTTTGTAGCTATCCATCTTGCCTCGTTGTGGTGACCTCCACAGCCTCTTAACACACTTCTTTCCACACCTCTACTCACCAGGACCATCTCCAAAGCATTCTATGAACAATAGCGCCAAGTCTGGCATGTTTGGAATGCTATTTTGTCACATTCTAAACGATTTTTTTCCATGAAGAAAATACACAATTTATTATGGTAGTCAGAGCTGTAAGAGGGACCCTCCGAATTCTGCCCTTGGTTATTTAAACACCACTAATTGAGGTGGAGCTGGGGAGGGATTTCATGTGTGCAATTAAAGTTCCAGATTGATTGACTATTTGAATACTCATCTCTTTTCTGTATTTCCCTCCTGCTGTCCATATTCTGTGGACCTCTACCTTCACAGGGACCACGGAACACTTTCACTCCAAATACATTGCCTCCTCACTGCCTGCTCCTCGTGAAGCCAGCATGTGTCACAGGGTCCACTAAGACACAGTCCCTTCTGTATTCTTGTTCTTTTTTTAAAATTTATTTAGACTTATTTATTATGTATCCAGTGTTCTGTCTGCCTGCCAGAAGAGGGCACCAGAGCTCATTACAGATGGTTGTGAGCCACCTTGTGGTTGCTGGGAATTGAACTCAGGACTTCTGGAAGAGCAGCCAGTGCTCTTAACCTCTGAGCCATCTCTCCAGCCTTTTTTTGTTTTTGTTTTGTTTTGTTTTTTTGAGACAGGGTTTCTCCATATAACTTTGCATCTTTCCTGGAACTTACTCTGTAGCCCAGGTTGGCCTCGAACTCACAGAGATCCACCTGGCTCTGCCTCCCAAGTGCTGGGATTAAAGGTGCACCACCACCGCCGGGCCCTGTCTGTATTCTTATGATTCAGATATAGTATGTCCCCCACAGATGCATGTGTTTGCATTATTGGTCCTTGGCTGGTAGCACTATTTTAGGAGGTTTTTGGAACCTCTAGAAGGTGGAACATACAAGAAGTATGTCACTGCAAGGAATGATCATTCCTGTCTGAGCACTAGGAGCCCCAGCCTTATGCCCCGTCACTATGAACTCCACATGTCTTCTCTGAAGAGGGGGGTCTGTCCTCTCTCAAGCCTTGAGCCCAAATAGACCCGTCCTCTCTTAAGCAGTTCCTGTCAGGCGCTGTCATCATAGAGGGATAAAGGTAACAAACTCACGCATACTCAGTAGATTCTGAGCTGCGCTACCAATTCCCCATCAGTCAACAGGACAGGGACCCTGAGGAGCAGACAGTCCTCTTCCTCATCTGCTTTTCCTTTTTGTGAGCTTATTTTAAACTATCTAATGTAGCTCTTGGTAGTGCTTACCTACCCTTCAATGGGCCTGTTTCCCTGGCAGTCACACTGCCCTATGGTCTGCCCATTAGTGTCTAGAGCAGTGGTTCTCAACCTTCCTAATGCTGCAACCCTTTGATAGAGTTCCTCATGTTGTCGTGGCCCCCAACCATAAAATTATTTTCATTGCCACTTCATAACTGTAATTTTGGCACTGTTATGAATTGTAATGTGAATATCTGATATGCAGGATAGCTGATATGCAACTCCTGTGAAAAAGTCATTCAATCCCTGAGGGATCATGCATGACCTGTGGATTGAAGGCCCCTGATCTAGAGGGGAGGGAAACATCCAATTTTACATCTTGGTCCATACAGGACCCTGCACATTCTCTTTATCATGGTGACTTAGTAGGCTCTGTGTAAATGAAGGAGAGCCAACTGATTTACTTAACTTCTTGTGAAGCTATTATTGCTTGGAATTTCAGGGTTCAATTGCTCACATAAGCAGGGCCAAGTGGACTGGAGCTTAGGCCAAGCTATACATTTCAAGCTTGCAAACAGATCACGAGAACTCACTGGTTCCAATGTGGAAGTAAAATCAGAAGATTAGTTTAGAGGAAATCATTCAAGAAACTGTCTCTTGTTCAAATGAGATTCTGTTGTTAGACTTTCAATGCTAAACAAATGCTGTAGACACCCAGCATGATAATTAAAGCAATCGGAAGGAAATGCATTCCCCACACACAGATATAAATTCATCCAAGAACTAGGTTGTTCCCTTTCCAGTGTTCTTTCCAAACTCTGTAATTACAGAGATTGCTAGCTCAAGGAATAGGAGCCTAAACATCTGCTTCCTAAAACGGAGCCGAGAGCTCCACACAGACAGGCTGAAAGCAAAGATGAAGCTGCTGGACTTAAGCACCTCCTCCCACATCCCACAGTTGACCAGACGATGCTCCATGTTGAATGCTTAGTACTAAAGACTCAGCTAGCTAGTGGGAGCAACGGAGAACCGCTTTGACAGTCCTTTGGTGGCCACTCCCCCTTTTTTTTGTTCTTTTCTTAGACATAGTCCTGTTATTCTCTGCTTCTTTGTGACTAGTTATTAGTAGTCTCAAGCCTATGCCCTCGTCTTACTTGAATACTTTGAGGATGGCATCAAAGGCAGAGGGACAGGTTGGGGTGCACCTTGGTCTCCAAATCCTTCTTCTTTCACTGTCCCCCCTCTCTCTGATACTTGATATATATCACTTATGACTGTGCTAATGAAAGTAAGAAAGATTTGAAAAGTCTTTCAGTTTCTTTGTATTTTATTTTATTGTTGTTGAGGGATTGGGTTATTATTATTTTTTTAAATGTAGATCGATATACAAAGTAATGAGTTCCATTATGGTATTTCCTTCTTTTTTACACTTATTTATTATTTTACTTGTTTTTTCAAGACAGAGTTTCTCTGTGTAACAGCCCCTTAAACCATGGTTTGTTTTTGAGTACACCCTTACCCTCCCTAACCCTCCCTGACCCCTCCCTAATCACAAGGTAGGTGACCACTTGACACTTTTTAAGGTTTTTTATTTTTATTTTTTGTATTTCCTTATTGCTCCAGTCTCTCCCTTCAGTAAAACTGCTCGCAATTTTACTCCTTAAGAGGGCCCAAGAGATGGATTCAGGGCTGCTCTCTTTAACCCAGCTTAGGAGGCAGTCATTGGCCAGCTCTTGGGTGTACCCCAATAAAAAAATCAAGCTTGCTTCAAATTTGGCTTAAATTGTGGTAGTGAGTGTTTTTATTCTCACCATTGGGATTAACAACCTTGCTCCTGATTGTAGAGAAAATGCTTTAATGGGCATGTGCCATGTTTCTGTGACAAAATACCCAACAGAAAGCAACTTAAGGAAAGCAGGGTTTCTTTGGGCTTACAGTTTGAGTGCACAATCCATCACGGTGGGGAGTCAGTCGTGATGGCAGGACCTTGAGGCAACTGCTTCCATTACGCCTGCAGCTAAAGCACAGAGAGAGATGAATGTGTATGCTCAGTTACCCCAGGGAATGATGTCCCCCACATTTAGGGTGCTTTTTCCCAACTCAATCAGGCCATTCTAGACAACCGTTCACAACATGCATGAAGCTTCTTTCCATGGTAATTCTAGATTCTGTCCAATTGATTAACCATGCAAATATAATGGATTTCTTCCTAGGTCTCCAATGCTCTACATTCTTCTCATGGAATGTATCATTTCCTGGGTTATTATCATTGTGACTGTCTTTTTATCTCCTCTATGTATGGAATTATTTAAAGCATCTTCTAGAGTGCTAGCGTGGCGGTGGGGAATTGCCTCAGTTTGTGGGTATTTGCAATGGGCCTATTTCTTTGCTGGTTTTAAGGCAGCCTTGCTGGTTGGTTGTAGCACAGTTGGTTGTCAGCTAGAGTCTTTCAGGGCTGGAAGTACTTCATCCCCTGTTTTCCTGGCACTGAGAGCTGGTGGTGAGGGATTTGATGTGATGCTCATGTGTGTATCTCTGCAAGCTGGTGTTGCGTCTCCTTAGAGCTTTGAATATTTTTTCTTTGCTTTATATTTTTGACACTGTTCTTCTACTATGTGGTGGGAAGCTTCTCTGATGGCTATGCCATTTAGAGGTTCTAGGTTCTAAATGTTTTTTTTTTTTTTTTTTTTTTGTGTGTGTGTGTGTGTGTGTGTGTGTTTGGATATGTATTGCTTTCTCTAGATTTGGGTATTTTTTCTGTCAGAATTTCATTTATTTATTTGTTTGTGTGTGTATGTGTGATATGTGTGCACAAGGCTTTGTGCATGTGACTATGTGTGTGGTATGTATGTATATCTATGTATGTGGTGTTTGTGTGTGTGTGTGTGTGTGTGAGAGAGAGAGAGAGAGAGAGAGAGAGAGAGAGAGAGAGAGAGACAGAGAGAGAGAGAGAGACAGAGACAGAGACAGAGACAGAGAGGGAGAGAAAGAAAGAGAGAGAGAGAAAGAGAGAGTTCATAGGCCAGAGCATGAGTATGGAGGTCAGAGACAAGTCAGAGGAATTGGTTGTCTCTTCCACCTCTTCTAAGGACAGCACTTAGAAGCCAGGCATCTCCAGACCTCTGCTTGTTTTTAGTCCTCTTTCAGGCCATTGATCATTTTAGTAGAGTATTTTTAAAATCTTCATCTGACATTTTAACCCTGTTTGGTACACTTGAGTTCAGTAGTGAACTTATGCTGACGTTTTTTGGGGGAGTCATACTGTCCTGAGTTTTCATGTGTTTCTGTGCTGTGATTTGTCTATATGCACCTTTGGGTGTCTCTTGTGTTTGTCTGCTTTGGTTTGGGTTGGTGCAGGGCAGAGTCTTCTTTTGAATGTCTTACTATTGAAGGTTCGATTCTCTGTTGTTTTTTTAAATGAATTCTGCTTCCTGTCTCCTGGCCAGGGAGGTCAGTTAAACTGTGTTAGCACACTGGTCTCTGTCATCCGTCTTCCACACCAGATCTTCCAGGTAGCCGTTTACTGTGGCTTTGTCAAAGCTCTTCTTTCTGTCTTGGAATATAGAGACTTTCCCCACATCATTCTCACTCTCTTCTTCCGACTCTCTCATACTCGGTGGCAGTCTCTAGTCCACCATCCTACCCAGCAGACCTCAGAATTCCATGCTGAAGTCCAATTTCCCTCTGTGGTTTGTCTTCCATCAGTGACTCGGGCACTCCGAAGTCTTTTAGATGTACGACTCCAGTTCTCTTTGGTCTTTGGAGTCTTCTCCAGAATAGAAACACACAAATGGAAACCACTTCAGGAAACTTTGCCCCAGCATGGGAAAATGCACTAGCTGTTTCTTCCATTTCTAGTAATACTTTCCTTTTGACCTCCCATGGCTGTTAAGTCTCATTGCAGAATCTTGGAAGAGCCCGGTATGTAAAAGGTTAATGTGGTAATTGCTGAGTTCAGTGTGAAGACATCTGAGCACTAAAAATGTTCTCCATAGTTGGTGTGTCTTATCTGCAAAAGTCTGGACAGGTTCTTGGTGAATATTAGAGGAAGATTCTCTCCAGCATCCAGCAGGAGCAGCAGCAACCATTTCAGGCTCTTGAAATTTGAAAGTCACCATTCAAATACGTATGGCCCTCCTCAAGAGTTTTAATCTTACCCAACTTGAGTATTAGCTGAAACAGAAGAGTAAATGGCAGATTTCAGGGAGAGCAGTTAAGTAAAGGTAAGATGAGGGTGATAAAGGCAAATACATGCCTTTCACAGCCCTGCTCTGGGGTTAAGAATGTGATGGTGCTGTACTGCCTGTCCTGGATGGTCTGCTGAGATCATTTTCTTCTTGACATGTCAGTAGGTTTGATTATATTCATGGAATCCCAGGAATACTCAGGATGTAAGAGGGTTGATAACAGCAAGTCGAGAGCATCAGTCTCTTTTTCTGACTTTCAGTCTATGCAGAAAGGATATAAATTGACCAATAAACAAGATTTAATTTTAGCTCTGATATTATTTTTTCTTATTGTCTACATTTTAGAATCAGATACAAAGAGGAGAATTTTAATTTTTTCTTGGAAAATTGTTAGCAGGATGTAATTGGTTTTTAAAAGTCGATTCATCATCATGAAACAAGACAACAGAGGCTATATATTCTCAAATTGCCCTTGGAAAGACCGCTTAAACTCCTGTTCTTCAAAAGACTACTTTCGCCACTTTTTATTACCACTAAGTTGATAGACCAAGCCATCCTTGTTCTAAAATAAGTGGACGTTCCAAATCAGAGGTGACAATGTTAAAAGGATGTGCTGACTCGTGGAGACAGAGATGTTCCATCACAACAGCCTGGCTTTCAGAGAGCCATCGTCCTTGCCAGCTTCAGGAGACTAATAGTCTCACCCAGACAAGACAGAGAAAAGCTGCTGATTATTTCTACACTAACAGAGCACTGTAGAAAAAAAAAACAGACCCATGTAGTTATGATTTAATTTTTCTGCTTGGAACCAAAAGAATTAAAAAGCTTCCTTTGGCTATCTCTTTCAAGCCCGATCTTAAAGCTCATACTTATTGTCCCAATGAGAAGAAAGACAATTTGCCAACAAGAAAGAATACACCAGGGTAAATCCTGTGGTGATTGAAAGTTTGTATCCCCAAACTTTCTAATACTGATATAGAACCCTACCCCTCAACTTGGTGCTCTTTGGAGGTAGAGCTCTTAAGAGGTAATTAAGAGATAATTAGATCATGGGGATGGAGTCCTTGGGAACTGACATCATGATTTCTCCAGCAGAGGCCATAGCACCATATTTTTCCTCCATTGGGTGATCCAGTAAGAAGGCAGGTGTCTGAGACATCAGAGCCTGACTGTGCTAGAACTTGATCTTGCATTTCCAGATCCACGTTTGAGCTGTGAGATATCTATGCTTCTTGTTTAACTCACCCAGTGGCTAGAGTTAAAGGAGAATGAATGAAAAGAAAGGCCTGTGCCCATTGTTGTGGCTCATAGGTATTCCAGTTAGATTTTCTTCTTGTTGTTCACTTAACATAAACTTGAGTCACCTGGGAAGATGGAACCTCAGTTGAGGACTTGACATGATCAGATTGGCATGTGGGCATGTCTATGGGGGCATTTTCTTGAATAATGATTTATATGGGGGGGGGTCCAGCTCACTGTGGGCTGTGGCACCTGTGGGCAAATGGTCTTGCTTGTAGAAGAAAGCAAATCACAGGAGGAAGGCAGTAAATGTCTCTGTTTCAGTTTCTGTCTCAAACTTCTGCCATTGAGTGCCTGCCTTCCCTTCCCCGCAATGATGGACTGTGGGCAGGCTGTGCACAAGCTAATAAAGCTTTGTCTCCCAAGTTGATTTTAGCATGTTGCCATAGTAAGAGGGAAGCAGACTAGGACAGTGGGTATGGAGGTGTGGAGGAGCACACCCTCATGTAAGTGTCTCCCTCTGTCAATGAGTGCAGTGAATATATCTACCATTGCCACAATGAAATGTCCCAGAACATAACTAGCTTTAACTGTTTCTTTGCTTAGGGAGTTCAGTAGAGAACCCCTTATCTGCCATTGGAGATTGCCCAATATTTCTATTTTGAAGTAGGACATTCTTTGTGAATACTCTCTTCAGAAAAAATTAAACATACATGTTATTAAATGCTTTATTAAGTGTAACACTAGGATTGGCCTTTGTATTAGTCGGGGTTCTCTAGAGTAACAGAATTTATAGGATTAATCTCTCTATATATAGAGAGAAAGGGGATTTATTAGAATGATCTATGGTCCATCTCATCTAATAATGGCTGCCTATGAATGGAAGGTCCAAGCATCCAGTAGTTGTTCAGTTGACGAGACAAGGCTGGATGCCTCAGATGGTCTTCTGTATACTCTAGAATCCTGAAGAACTGAGCTCTGATGCCAGTGAAGGAATGGACTTGCTGGTAAGGCAAGAGCAAGCAGGCCAAGAGCAAAAATGTCCTCCTTCTGTGTCCTTATACAGGCTTCCTGCAGAAGGTGTGGATCAGTTTGGAGGCAGGTCTCCCCAACTCAAAAGAGCTGTATCAAAAATGTGTTTCTCCACTTAAAAGATCCAGATTAGAAGTGGATCTTCCCACTTCAAGTTAAGCAAGAATCCCTCACAGGTGTGCCCATTTGGGGGTTTTAGTTAATTCCAGATGTAGTCAAGTTGACAACCATGAATAGCCATCATAGCCTCATTTATACCATCCAAACACAGCCCATCTCGGTGATTCCAAGTCTTCTGAGATACTGTGAAGAGGTGGGCTAAACCAGGAGTCTGGTTATGCAAGATCATTTGTCTACACTGGTCATTAATCCTCTGCCCAAACAGGAAAAACATCATGGAAAGCTTCTTTAGAAAACTCAGTCCACCAGGAAGCATGTGCCTTTTATGAGTGAAAGTGGACCCACACTGTACATCTCTCTTCTTTCAAAACAATGGTTCTCAATCTGTGTGTTGTGACTCCTTTGGAGTCCCAGATCAGATATCCCTCATACCAGACATTTACATCACAATTTATAACAGTAGCAAAACTACAGTTACAAAGTAGCAACAAAAATAATGTTATGGTTGGGGGTCACCACAACATGAGGAACTTCATTATAGGGTTGCAGAGTTAGGAAGGCTGAGAACCACTGTACTAGACTATATTTCAGGAATAGTCCTTGACATTAACATGGCTTGCTATCACTATATTTTAAATGGATGCTTCCTATTTTATAGAATGGATATCATAATTTATTCAAGCATTCTTTTGCTACAGACAAGCAGGCTATTTTCAGGTTTGTTAATTTTTCTCTGAATAACTGTGCATATGCTTGAAATGATATGCCTGCACATAAATTCTCATGTAGTCATGCTTTTGTTTCCCAGTAAGACTGGCAGGTCAGTGGTTGCATTGTGAATGTGAACAGACATAATAGACCGTGACAGATTTCTATTCCAAAATGTAGCAGTTGAAGCTGCTATCAGCAATGTACCAATATTAGACATTTTACCTCATTCTGATCAACATTGAGTGTTACAATGTTTTAATTTTTATAAATCTGACAATTGGCAGTTCATTGTCTTTCTAGTTTGTGTTTCTCTGACTACTAAAAGAGTGAATGTCTCAGGCAAAAAGCTCCTTCATTGGATTTTATAAGAACAAAAGAAACCACATCTCTGTTAGTATCTTTTTTTTTTTTTTTTTGGAGCTGAGGATCAAACCCAGGGCCTTTTGCTTGCTAGGCAAGTGCTCTACCACTGAGCTAAATCCCCAACCCTATGAGGCTTCATTAGTCTGCCTTGGGGAAGTAGATGTGTTCATTATACATGCACATAGATATTTGCTGTATGTCCCATGTGTCTGCATGGGACAACTCCTGTTTCCTGGAATAAGGTGAAATGAACCTCTTTTTCAAAATTCATTTAACTTAGTCTATGAGAGAGAAAATTCATAAAAATTCTGTTCGTTATTATCTCAGCTATCAGCTTCTTCCTTCTGAATGTTGCTATGGTTTATTTTCTTTGGGAATTAATATTATAGTGAATGTGTCTATGTAATGATTATCATTTGGCTGGAAGTGTATTGATAGTCATTTTGTCCTGCCAAGGAGGCCAGACCATACTCATGATCTTTGGGTTTTAGTGTTGTGTAATCTGTCCTGCTAAGCAGGGTAAAGTGGAGGACAAGAAAATTAGCACTTGATTTATCCAAATCAGTTGGAGGGTAAATAAACTAGTCTGGCTAATGATTCTTTCTGATACAGATACAGAGGCATTAAGGACTAAGGAGTTTCTGAAAAGGAACTGGTAGCCCTTTCGATTTCTGGAATTAGGGGTCAAGATCTGTGCATAGATGGTAATGCTGTAGTGTGTTGGTCAGAGATCTTTAGAGTGTTAATACTCACTAGGATCTGTCTGTCTATCTGACATGAGATTTATTTTCAGGAGCTGGTTTAAATGGTAGCAGGCTATCAGATAGGAAATTCAGATAAGAGTCAGGGTTCAGTCTGGCATCTGAAGCCTGGATCTCAGGCAGAATGTCTATGTTACAATCCAGACCAAATTCTTTCCCTGGGAAAACCCAGTCTTTGCTATTAAGGCTTTCAATTAAGTGAATGAGATCTACTTACACTACAAAGAATGTCTCTTTCATTTAAAAAGAACTTATTATAATTGTTGATCCCATCCACAAACCACCTTTTATTTTATATTATTTTTTTCTGATACAGGTTTTCTCTGTGTATCCCTGGCTGTCCTGGAACTCACTCTGTATACCAGGCTGGCCTCAAACTCAGAGATCCACCTGCCTCTGCCTCTGCCTCTCAAGTACTAGGATTAAAGGTATATGCCACCAGGGGCCAGCTCACAAAACACCTTTATAGTATAACCCTTTATAGTAACAGCTAGAATGATGTTGGACCAAACTACTGAACACCATATTCAAAGTAGATACATAAAATTAGCTGTCACAGCATTCTATGTTTTATTTGTTTTTATATAAGTTCAAATGATAACAACCACTACATGTTTCTCTATAGAATAAGCAACTTAAGTGGAGCCTTGTTACGGTTATGCTCTAATTCTCAAAGGATCTCTAATGGCCTGCTGATTTTGAGCACCATCACCCCATGAATATCAAATGAGGATTCCATGGCCACAACCTGCTTTCAGAAAGGGGTAGGAAAATAGACAATGTGTGTGTTGCAGGGGTGTCTCTAAATCCCCAACCTGATTTTCTTTCATTATCCATTTCACTTAATAACTTGACTTCTTTTCCCATTTTGAAGAAAAAAATGTTATGTTAAGAGAGCTCAATCAAAATATAATAAACCATTTAAAATTTCTTTTCTTATATTTTATTTGTTTATTTGTTTGTTTGTTTATTTACCATCTATCTATCTATCTATCTATCTATCTCTATATATATATTCATTTATCTGTGCATGTGTGTTTCCCATGGTTCTAACTTAGGTTGTCAAGCTTGGTGGTAGACATCATTACCTGCTGAGCCATTTCCCTAGTCTAAAGTCCAACTTTCAGTGCAGGAGGAATCGTAACTCAAATGAACTTGCAACATTTGGGGGTAGACATGGACAAATATCTACTCACCCCATATTGAGCCCTGACAACAGAACAAATAATCTCTATCAAAATCTAACTTAGTAAACCAGTAGGTTTATTGGATTACTTACAGGAATATGGGCAAGAGATTATTTACACAAGCATGGGGCAGTCTAAGGCAGCATCACCCCAAACTCCCCTCTAGCACAATAACTCATGAAAGTTGCATCCCTGTGGTTCTCCATGTGACTTTTAGGCAGATTAACAGGTTGGAGACTCTCCTTTTCCTAGTATTTTTTTTTATTGCTTATGTAGGCTTGGGAAGGGACCTTGTGAATCTTGTTCATTTCAGGAACTTCCTGAAACTTGAGCTGTTTATTTCCTGTATCTCAAGAGCTTCCATCCTCCCTCCTGGAAGGAATGTTTCAATTTAAAGGAAAGGGCTTCACCTTTTTCTACCCCTTTTTCAGGCTCTTACATTCTTTCAATTCCCTCATCCATAATGGTTCTTGGAGCCTTGGAGCAGATCTATAGATATCCATCTACGGCTAAGAATTGAACCACAATACTCTTGGAACAGTCACTTGGCTTCAGGAGCTTTAGCAGCGGTTATGAGTCTTTGTGGTACACCATGCCTTGCAAAAAGGAAGTTTTTATCCATGACTGATTGTGACTGACAGCAGCAGTAATCTATGGGCATTAGCATTCATGTTTAGAAGGCACTATGACAAGCCTATCACATCCATTCAACAAAATAACAGCAACGATGTCTCCATTGAAAGCTATGACTTCCTCAGCCACACTTTTGTGCCCTGGTTTACAGTTTCTGATATTAATTCCTCTTGTGGAGTGGGCCTAAATCTAACTAGAATGCTGTTCATTGTGCCCACAACAGTACTGCCACGATTGCTTTACCAGGCAGACGCTATCTGGCATTTTAGTACTATAACACAAAAATATCAGAGTAGGACTTTTGTTGACAAGTCTCCCTCAGCAGCTCACATAGCACTCTGAGACGCTTGGAAAGCCAGCCAGTAAGAAGCAACCAAAGTGTGTGGACATGGTGTCTTTAGTAAAAGGGTCGTATCATCTAGCTTTGGCATGTAAGCAACAGCAATGGTAGTAGTCTTTGTGGTTTGTGGGCTTCAGAGGTCTCCCTGACCAACCTCATAAGGAAGTAACCTACCCTTGGCACTGAGATTTTTATTTAACAACCTCATGGCCTTTGAAAAGGTCCTTTTTCAACCATGCCGGGTGCCTCCTGTACCTCTTTAAATTGTGGTTTTAACACACTGTTCTCTTTTTCAATTAAACTAGCTTGAAGAGAACAGTCAAGTGAAGGGAATACCCCTGGATGGTTATCACCATCACAGGTCTACACATCACTGTTAATGAAATGATTACCCTGTCACTTCTCTGGGAATGCCTGTACACGACACTGAATTGTGGGAAACCCTTTCTGATGGCTTCACCTGTCGCTTACTTGCACGACAATTCCTGTCTATGGCAGTGTCCACACAGAGGAGGGCATATTTGTATGCCTTGCCAACAAGTGTAAGTCCATATAGTCTGTTTTCTAGTCATTTACAGGACAAACTGACACATATGTATGTTTCATTTAAACACCCACCTGCTGAGCCAGGGATCACGTGTCAAGTGACTGAAGAGCATGTTGGATATCAAAATATTTTACAGGAATGTCAGTGGCATTGGCTGTTTTACATCTCATGTTGGTTCCCTGTGACCAGACTTTACTTGAACCCAGTAAGCAGTCTCTGAGGGCAGATGGCCTGTACTTTGATAAGGACTTCTGACTCTTGGATTTCAGGAGGACTCAGTGGGCTGTGGGCTTCTACAAGGGGATTGCTAGAAGTTCTTATCCTTTCTGAACTCTGGTATGCAATTCCTTTTGTATCTGTTGCCCTGCCACCCCCCAGTAGCCAATCCAGTGCTTGCCAGGTCTCTCCTCTGACATACTGGGCACCCATGAAGTGAAGTCTCTAAATGTAGCATAATTGTCAGGAGAGATGGTCACAAGTCCAGTCTCATGAACCTTTACTGTTCATGTTGCTTTCAACTTGAGTTTGGCTACTTTTTAATTTTTTTCCCCTCTAGCTACATAGTACTTATATTTGTTGCACTTTCCTGTTTGGTTCCCCTGTTCATATTGTTTGTTTAACAGGCATCTGTAAGGATGGTGGTGTCCCTTGGAGAGGTTTCAGGGGCTTGAAAGAACACTGGATCCATGACAGCCAGGATGGCACTGACACCATACTTGTAGACACCACATCATGTTGCTGTATGCCACCTTTATAGGGTTTATGGGCTACACCAGAAGGAGGCTTGCCCAAGGCCTTCAATTCAACCTCTTCCTGTATTAGCTATCTGTGCTGTTATGGGGATGCAGTGATGAATTGTCACTGTTGCAATGCTTTGCACACAGCTGGCGATTGCTGTTGGAGTACCACAGGCTGAGCTTTTGTTCTTTTCCATCACTGAGAACAAACCCCTGCCAGAATCATTTGCTCAGGTTATTTGTGTGCACAGTTCCAGCTATGGCCTTCTGAGCTCCAAGGGATGTCTCACATGTAGGGACACTGAGATAATGAGATCTACAGCAGCTGCGAAGCCTGTCCTTCAAGGATCTTAGCCTGATCAAAAGTTGGGTTTTTGTTTGCTTGTTTGGTTGGTTGGTTGGTTTTTGGTTTTTCGAGACAGGGTTTCTCTGTGTAGCTTTGCGCCTTTCCTGGAACTCACTCTGTAGCCCAGGCTGGCCTCGAACTCACAGAGAACCACCTGCCTCTGCCTCGGGAGTGCTGGGATTAAAGGCGTGTGCCACCACCTCCTGGCTTGTTTTTTTTTTTTTTTTTTTTAAGTCTTACATCATATTCTTCTTTATCAAGTTATATGGGGGATGGCAACTTGAGTGAGGTCAGGTGTAAAGTCTGTCAGTATCTCAAGAGCCCCCACCCCAAAACCTGCAGCTCTTTTACATTTACAGGCACAACTGTTGTAAACTTTAAAAAATAATTTCAAATTATTGTCAGACATTATACACGTCTTACTGGACCAGAATACTTTCGCATGTATGGCTTTTATATGATTTTTTTTGAAATCTGCAAAAAATACCTCAGTGGTTAGGATTATGTTATCTATATAATGAAACCTTTTTTGCAGAGTATGGCCAGGTCAGCAAATCATGGTCTCTGGCCACCATTCTGTGACAAATGTTGGTAACCTCTGGTGAGTACTCTGATGGTCCACTGCTGACTATTCCAAGTGACTGAAAACTGGTGTTAGAATCTGGAAACTGAGGGAATGCTTTTCTTTCTTTCTTTCTTTCTTTCTTTCTTTCTTTCTTTCTTTCTTTCTTTCTTTCTTTCCTTCCTTCCTTTCTTCTTCCTTCCTTCCTTCCTTCCTTCCTTCCTTCCTTCCTTCCTTCCTTTCTTTTTAAGGAATGCTATCAAGGTCTAACAGAGCATGGAAAGACCTATTTGCTTAGATCATGTGTTTAGTCAAGGAAGCAATGCTGGGCACAGCAGCAGGGAGGGCTGAAACTGCCTGTGTGTTTTTCACACTACAAGCAGACGAATAAATCCATAATTCCACATGAGGCACCCAGGCAGTCTGTGTGGTGTTCACTCACTTCACTGTGTGACTTTGGTGGTTACCACTTCAGGGCATCTTCTTCCTCTCTATCAGGGGGATAGACCATCTGTAGCATGAATCTTAAAAGACCTTATTAATAAAAACAAACCTGGAGCCAGGTATTGGGGTAAATACTGGAAGATCAGAGAAACAGAACAAGCCATAGCAGCCTCACCTTGCCAGTTCCTCAGCTGATTCTGTTTCCTCAGACTGGAAGCTTCTGAGTCCTCATCCAAATGGCTCTCAGCTGAACTGCTGCTTCAAAGCCTGAAAGCTTAACCAGCTCTAGTTCCTGGTCCTCACGCCTTAAATATCTTTCTGCTTTCTGCCATCACTTTCTGGGATTAAAGGCTCACTTCTTGATATTAAAGGCGAATATCGCCATGCCTGGCTGTTTCCAATGTGGCCTTGAACTCACAGAGATCCAGACAGATCTCTGCCTCTGGAATGCTAGGATTAAAGGTGTGAGTGCCACCATTTTCTAGCCTCTCTATCTAGTGGCTGTTCTGTTCTCTGACCCCAGATAAGTTTATTAGGGTGAACAATATTTTGGGGAACACAATACCACCACAACCATCTGTACGACTTTGTCTTCTATTCTTTTTTGTTAACCCTTTGGTGAGCTGCTGGTCCTCCAAACACTCACAAGCATAACATTTAGCTTTCTATCATCACTTCCCCAACCCACACACATGTCAAGGAGCTCTAGCTCAGTAGAAATCATTCCACGTTTGTTTTCAAGTAACTCAGACAAGACCCAAGGTCTGGTTTCTTTTTCCTCATCTTCTCCCAAGTGCCTTAGCACCTTGAAAATTCAACTTATGTGGTTGTCTAAATCATTCACATCTGCCAAAGCCTTCCCTACTTCATAAAGACTATGTTCCACAATAGGACCCAGCAAAGCCACCTACGTTCCACACCAATCTCCTGCAGATTCAATGTCCTTCTTAATTTTCCCATAGTTCTATCTGGCCCAGTGAACCGGGCAGTCAACACCATTTCTCTTACTCCAGTTCTCCCAATAATGTTTCCCCTTCCTCTATTGTCTCCCATTCTTTAATATGCATAGGGACCGTCTCAGCAAACAATCACCATGTGTTCCTAATGGCTCATGTAAAGCAGTGCATGAGGGACTGGTTTCCTTAATATTGGCTCAGCTTATGCAGCCATTGTCTTAATGAGGGATGGGCAGTTACATTACTCTGTATTTCAGCGCCCGTAACTCTCAGAATGATCCCATCAAGCATCATGTCCCAGCATCTCATAAGCTAGGCTATAAGAGGCTCTCTCATTGCTTGTTTAAAGTCTTTCCCAGTTCAATCAGTTAAGATGCTGAGTGTTTCCAGATGATCATAATTTCTTATATCAATTCATTAAGACCTCTGTGTGTCTTAGATCCCTTTTTCTCTAATAAAGGTAAGACCTTTTTATCACTTCTATCATGTTTTCCTCCTCATCATGAGACAGCTCTTCCCATGAATTCTGAGCTTGGGATCTCAGGAATTTTCTTTAGTCTAGATCAAACTCACATTCTCTTTTCCTCTCAGTTCCCCCACACACTCCCACCTGTAATAAGAAATGACAAGCAAACATCTCCCATCCCATCCTCTTTTTTATCCAATGTACTTTCCAAATCAAAGGGCAACACAGCAGATTCTACTCGCACACCTTTTCCTTCCTGTAATTCCTACTTTACACAAACAAGTTCCCTCTGGGCATCCATTTTGGCCTTAGCTAGATGTCACACAATCTCCATGACAGCCCACTGACCTTCTTGCCTCTTATGTGTTACTACTCTTAGGAACTGAAAACATTGCTGTAGACCTTCAGCTGTTCTCAGAGCATCTCTCTATTCACGTGATGGACCCCACTCATCAAACAACTGTGCACATAAGCGAAGATTGCCACCTCAGGATTCTCCCCACAGAGACTCCACATTCAGGTGGCTCCATCTCAATTACATCTCTCCCTACCCATAGTAAAACCCATGTAACTACAACAAGGCACACTTCCACATACTGAGATTCCCTCTACAAGTGCTCTACTTTCAAATTGTTCAGCCTCGGTTTGCATGTACTCCACGTAGCCAGAACCATGGGATCATGTCTTCCAAAGGTTCTGTCATTCCCTGTTCATAAGCCAAGTGTGTTGTGTAACTTCTCTGGAACAACATGAATGGACTTCTATTCACAAAAGTTATAAGCCTGGGGCTCTTGCTGTGATTTACAGAGAGCCTGACAGGTTAGAGAATCTCCTCTCCCTAGCAGTTGCTTATTTTTTCTATGTACTGGGGAGAGAACTTTGCAAATCTTATTCATTTCAGGAACTTCCTCAGACTTATGAGTTTTTACTTCCTGAATCTAATGAGCCTCTCCTTCCTTCCTGGAAAGAATGTTTCATATCAGAGGAAATTATGTAGTAATCCATGAATATCTTAAGTCTTCCTAAGCAGGAACTATGGTATAATATGTGGCCTTTGAGAAATATATTGAAAGATGTGGTAGTGGATGATTTTGGATATGAAGAAGCCATAGATACAGGTTGCTCTCAGTTAGGGTCTCTTACTTACTTCATTCCTGGAAAACAAAGAAAAAGAGTTGATACATTTCAGATTCTGTGGACCAATAGAAACAGCATGTGAAGTATGATTAAAACCCTCTCTGTAGCATCGTGTTGACAGTCTGTCCTTGGTGCTAGGTTCGTTTGGTTCTTAATCCAAGCTTCTTGCCCCCTCCCATATTGTTTTTACGTTTAGAGAACATAGAAGATCTCCTTTTCCAATTCCACACATCTTATTCTGCTTATATTAAACTGAACACCCAATTGGAAATGATGGCTCACACTTGTGATCCCTGAACTTAGGAAGAGGCAGCAGGGGGCAGCAGGAGTTCAAGGCCACTCAAACTGTGAGTTTAAGGCCAGCATTATCTATCTACATGAGACCTTGTCTTAAGAATCAAAGATAAAATAAAACAAATGGGTCACTAAATTAAATACTCAAGACAATCTATGGTCAGCACATTCTATAACATAAAAAAAGAAAAGAAAAGAAGCCGGGTAGTGATGGTGCACTCCTTTAATCCCAACACTTGGGAGGCAGAGCCAGGCGGATCTCTGTGAGTTTGAGGCCAGCCTGGGCTACAGTGCGAGATCCAGGACAGGCACCAAAACTACACAGAGAAATCCTGTCTTGAAAAAACAAAAACAAACAAACAAACAAACAAAAAGGAAGGAAGGAAAAACCCAGCATTGTCATCTAACACATTAAGTGGAGGTTAACTACACTCCATATAAAAACAGCCACTGTTCATCACTAGCAGCCCTTTCTCATCATCCCAGCATGGCATGGAGCCCCTCAAAATTCAGAGCTAAGAGAAATGAAAGTTTACTAATTCTGGAACTGATTCTCCTGGAATAGTCCATGTTAGCCCAATGAACATATCGATCTTGGAGTCAGTGGTAATCATAATTAGGGGGAGAAATCTTTCAATAAAATACATGTATGAGATTCTCTAATTATATATAGGATACATAGCGTTGTGCTAATATTCTCGTTGTTATGAAACAACCATCTGACAAATATTTACAGGTAGATAAGAGCTACAGCCCACCTGCTCTGGATCTCACTCTCTTTCTTATGACAGATTGCCACACACAACCTCCCACAGAGGCTCAGCCTGTTGCCCCGACACTCCAAATAAGCTTCATGGGCTTCTTATTAATGAGGCTTTTACAGAAGAAATTGTGTGGTTTGTCTCTTAATTCAGTGATAGTTTGGGTGGCCATTGATAAGACTTGTTTGCATAGAGCATGTGCACACGAATAATAAATTCCACCAGCAAACCAATATTATGATATTATCACAGACTAAGACTTTTATCCTAAAACCCACGAAATCTTGTAAGAACCAATACCCACAGCAAACATTAGGAAAGAGGAAATGTAATGAAAGTGAACACCAAGAACAGTACCACCACCTTATTTAGGGTATAATTCCCATAATGCTCTTGGTGTGCTTCCTGACACAGGAATACTATACATCCAAATACTATGCATCTCAGTGAACAAAGGCTACAAATGTATCTATCTACATCTTTGCACACTTCTGCACACATTTCAATCTTTGCACTGACATGCACTTCTACATTCAGTATAGCAAGACCTTTAAAGTTTTAATTAGGTGGGCTTTTGCATGCGATACATATTCAGATCGTGAGAGTTCAAGTGCAGGGGTACCTGGTATTGGGACATAGAGGTACATAGGGCATAGCAGGTAAATATTTTTCCTTTCCCACTTGTTGTAAAGATGGATGGTATTAGCTCCTCACCCTTACGCTGTTGGCAAAAGAAAAGTCACATGTCTCTGTTGAAGAATGGAGTATATGTGAGCCTCTTCTGTGTGCTCTATGTGAGAAAATGAGGGCCTAGGGATATATGATTCATATCATATATTCGTCATATTTACATATCTTACACCTTGGAATCTTTTTATTGGTCTATGGCATGTACTTCGAGCAGATCTTCCCCTGTTTTTTTTTTTTTTTTTTTTTCTTCTTCGTTTTTTGAGACAGAGTTTCTCTGTAGCTTTGGAGCCTGTCCTGAACTAGCTCTGTAGACTAGTCTGGCCTGGAACTCACAGAGATCCACCTGCCTCCTCTGCCTCCTGAGTGCTGGGATTACAGGCGTGCGCCACCACCGCCCGGCTTCCCCTGCTTTTGCAGTGCCCCTCTCCTACATTTGCTGAAAAATAATTTGAAATTCCGATTGGGAAGGTGACATGGCATCCAAAGAGCTATCCAGGTATGGTGGCACACACACCCTTGAAGTCCCAACACTTGGAAAGCAGAAGTAGAAGAATTGTGAGTTTCAAGCCAGCCCGGGCTACATACCAAGACATCACCTTAATAAAAGAATCCAACAGGCTTCCAAACTATCATTCCTGAAAGAAACACGAATTTACCAAAATGGAGGTTTTCCCTGGAATTATTCCTAGAAGAGGATTCATCATAACTTTGCTAAATTTTTCTGAATAGGAAGTTGGTCATTGCCAAGAAAAACATTTTTATTTTCTTATCCTCATTCTTGTTTCTTGCTTGATCTTCCTCCCTCCCTCCCTCTCTCCCTCCCTGCCTTCATTCCTTCCTTCCTTCGTTCCTTCGTTCGTTCGTTCGTTCCTTCCTTCCTTTATTTTTTGTGTGTATTTGTATGTGTACAGGTGTGCAGGTATGCATATCCCCAGATGTACCAGAAGAGGATATCAGGTGCCCTGTTCTATCACTCTGCATTAAGCCCTCCAGACAGGGTCTCCCACTGAGCCTGGTCTTGCTATTTCTGGCTAGACTGGCTGTCACACAAGTCCCATTGATCAATAGATACTCCTGTCTCCCCCATCATAATGCTGAGGTAACAGGTGGGTGTATCCATACCTGCTTTTTAGTTTTACGTGGGTATTGGGGATTCAAACTTGGGTCCTTATGCTTGCTCAGCAAATGTTTTTAGTACACTAGACCTCAAGAAAAATGCTTTACTAAATTATTTATTAAAGTGATATTTATTATGGCAGTAAGAAAAGAATTACTTTTAGACTGTTGGAGTAATTTCTCAAACTCATACTATTAATGAGCCTAAGAACTGGCCAACTCACAGATAATAATCTATTTTTATAACTCATTCATAAATCAGTTTGATGGATTTATATCTTACAATGGGCAGATACTAAGTATATAAAGAGCAATGCAACTAATCATTACCCTAGAGGTCATAAAAACTAATGTGGAATGCCTCAATTGCTGTCATGTAGCATATTACTTTTTAGGAGACAAAATTTATTGCTATTTTAATAATGCAACCATATTTATCATATTTTAAATGTGGTTGTAAAGTATCACAAAATTTATACCTGAAGTTATTATCATCACTTTTTATAAATAATTAAATTATCTTTCTGAATTTTGGCAAAATTGGTTCATCACTGACTGTTGATATTAGAATCTCATACACATGATCATCTTATTTGGTCATGGTAGCCTAACCAAAAGGTTCTGTTGTGACTGGAATGTATTCATGGGGCTTCTCTAGTGTGCAACTTATTACACTATTATTGTAGAATACCTCTGTATAACATATAATTAGATAAATTTAGAGTAATTTGAAGGTCACTTAAGATGCCATAATGTCATCCTACAATTTTACAAATGAAGGAATCTTGGCTTAAAAAAATGTTCAAAATCACAGCCGATGGAAAACCTTGATCCAGTTCAGACACAGGACTCTGGATCCCCTGTGCTTCCTGTGTACTAAGCACTCCTTAACATGTCAGCAACTAACCACACAAAACCAGATTTATCCATAGGGACACAGTGAGGACTGTCCCCAATGAAAATGGAGCAAACATCAGCAAAAGCAAGAGGCTTCCCATAGTGTCTTTGAGAACAGGAGAAGAATCTCCTAAAATACACTTTGTTAGGAAATTCAATAATGATATCTAACACCTTGTAGGTGAGTTCAACATTATTTTTTTTTTAAATTAATGTGCTGTAAATTTTGAAACTAATCTAAGAAAAACAACCGCAAAGGAGGCATGCTCGTCACCTTGCATGTGAAAACCGCGCTTCTGCTTTATATATGACAGCTTAATTTGTAGTCATTACAGCCTTTGCACAGTGTTAGAAGTGCTTTCAGGGGTGAAAATTGTATTTTTCAAATATGTATTGAGGTTCACGGTCTCTGAAAATATCTATTAAATTGCATTATGGCCCTTGCTTGTGTCTTGGTTTGTTTTGCTAACTGGCTGGCTGGTGGTTATGGCTGTTTCATTCAAGGCTTATTTTCTTGCTTATGCTGCTAGGACATGCAGCGTTTGTTGGTGAAGCTAATTAAATTTACATTTGGTATTTTTTACGTCAGTGCTCCTTCACCTCAATGTTGAACTGCTCGTCTCTAGCGGGGAGGCCAGAAATATGAAGTTTTCTTGGTACAAGGCCATCCACTTAGCATTTAGAATCAGTGTGTGTTTAGTTCCCTTTAGACATTGTATGTTCAACTGTGCAGACTCATGCTAAAAATAATCAGACTTTTACAGAGCAGAAATAATGAGTTTGATTCTCTGACTTCAGGTCCTGTGGATGGATCCACCTATCACACCGAGCAGCGATGGAGAAACACAGACAGCTTTCTCTTGCATAGCAGCTGGCATAGGGGCCTCCTTGCACCTTACATCTCCAGAGCACCCTGTACAACTGGGAGCAGAGCTGCACCCCAAGTTTTTGGCTGTCAGTCCCCAGAGCATCCATTGTGCAGAGAAGATGCAGGGCTGAGAGCTGCCATATGTCTTAGAGCCTGTGGCCCAGGAAAGCTACCAGGCCAAGCCACGCTTCTCTCTTCTCCTGTGGGTGGTGGGGGATAGAGTGTGTGTGGGGGGGTTGGGGGGGTTTCTCTGAGCCCAGTGAAATGAGAGATCTCTGTGAGGTTTCTCTCAGTGTAAGGAGCAACTTTTCTGCTGCCCATTATTGCTAATCCCATTTAGGGCAAGGCTCTCATTTTAATTTTATTTTTTTGTAGTTTGAGATACAGAAGGCATTTATTCTCTTTGTTGTTCTAGCAGCCTTTGCTGGGATGTGGGTTTCCTTTACTTCCATCACTCCCTTCATTACTGGGTTTATCATCATCCCCTTCAATCCATTTACTTTTTAAAAATTCAGATGTTCTGAGAATTTCATCCACGAGCACACTGCATTTATATTCTTTCCACCCTTTCCTCTCCTTCCCCCAACTCATCCTGTGTGCCACCCTCCTTTGAATTTAGGACCTCATCTTCTATAGTTATGACTGTTAGGACGTTACGATGCAGTTTTAAATCAAAGTGTGATGACTTCCTGGAAGCCAAGAACCAGAGACCAGGCCTTCCTCCAGGTCTCCGAGTCATTTAACTTTTGTCATTTTGACACAACTAGAGACCCATGGGAGAAGGGACCTCAAGAAGGAAACGCCTCTCTCGGATTGGCCTGTAGACATGCCTGGGTGGATTGTTTTGAATTTAGATTGATGCAGGAGGATCCAGCCCACTGTGGGTGGTGCCATCCCTGGGCAGGTGGTCCTGGAAGGTAGAAGAAGCTTAGCTGAGAGCCTAGGTCTCTGCTTCAGCTCCTGCCTCCAGGTTCCTGCCATGAGCTCCCGCTGTGTCTTCTCTCAAGGATGGACTGTAACCTGTAAGCCAAACAAAGCTTTTTTTTTTTTTTTTTTGGTTTTGGTGATGGTATTCATCACACTAAAAGGAAACAAACTAGAGCAACCCATAATGAGCCAGCAGCAAGGCCTGCACTCATTCACCTTGCCAACACGCCACCTTTTATTCTCTTTGCTTTACAGAGTAAAGTGCTTATTAGCTACTCAATAAGCTGTTACTCGTCCAAATTTTAATGTCGTTTCTCAGGTCTGAAAGAAACTTTAGACAGATGGCTATCTGTGGTGCCAGGCTCCCTCAGTATCACAAGTACCTACTACAGACTCCATGCGGGCATGCACACCTTCTCAGCTCTTCTTATCCCACCCCCTACCAAGAACTTCTCCAGTTTATGGGCATCTCTACCCCCAGCTCATCCTTTCCTTATGGCCCTGCTATGTCATCTCTGTGCTCTCTCGGCCCCTCTCTCTGCTGCCCCCTCTTGGTTTCCTTTACCCTTACCCACTTGCCCACATGCTCTATGTTTCTTCTCTCTCTCTGCACCCCACCCCTCTTCTCATGGCCCCATCCAGTCTGCTGGCATACTCAGTCTACTACTTTCTCTCTTGCTCCAGATTCCTCCAAATTCCTCTGGCTGTACTCTCCATCACATCTATAATAAAAAACCTTCCACTCAACCATACCTTGGAGCAGTCGTGTCCTCAATTTATACATAGTTAACAAGTGTTTGTTTTACAGAGCAATGGGACTCATAATAGCATTTTTATCCAAATACGTCATAGGTTCAGGGATTGGACTCACGTCATCAGGTTTGTATGGCAAGTGTTTTTACCTGCTTAGCCATCTCTCCAGCCCCCTGATTGTTACATTTTTAAAATAATAGTCATTCTAACAGAGTTCCCCCATTTGATTTGACCCTGACAACCATCATAACTGTCCTCGTCATTTGGGTACACTGAGGGTATGTTAATTTAGAATTTGTAATGTACTGAAGGTACATTTATATATAGTACATTTATATGCAGCACATATATACAGTATATCTATAATGTACTGAAGGCACATTCATTTCTCATTGTTAGTTATTTGCAGGATTTGGGCATAGAAAGCAATGGAAGATTCTGAACAGTTGTATAGTCATTTCCCAGAAGCTAGAAATATTTTAGTTGTAAACTTCAAAAAAAAAAAATGTTTCTTGGAAAGAACAGAACATTTGGGAATCTCAAACTTAGATTTTTCAGTAGATGGATGATGGGTTTTTATCCAGCTAAAGTAGGAACAGGCAGAGATATATTAGCAATTTAATTAATAATAGGAGCTTGGGGCTGAAGAGATGGTTCAGCAGTGTATACTGCTTTCACAAAGGATCCAGGTTTGGTTCCCAGCATCCACATGGTAACTTACAACCATCTGTAACTCCAGTTTCAGGTGATCCTACACCCTCTTCTGGCCTACTAGGCACCAGGCACATATATAATGCACATAAATCCATGTATTAAACATTCATATTCATAAAATAAAAATAAATTATTTAAAATTTTTATTAAATTTTTACTGCTGTTTTATTTACTATAGAAAAGAATTGGAATCAACCTCAGATGAATGGATCACAAAAAATACATATATAAAAGAGTACCATGCAACTCTAAAGAAAATGAAGTTTGAAAATTTTCAGGAAAATGGATGGACTTAGAATATATAATTAAACTAAATCACAAAATCTCAGGAAAAAAATAAACTACATGTTCTCTCTCATGTGCAGAATCTAGCTAAAAATACATGTACATATGTAAACAAATATACACATAGGTACAGTACAACATGAGAAAAGAGAACAAGAAAATATGTAGAGATAAGAGTGAAGGCAGGTAATGGACACACACACACACACACACACACACACACACAAATCTAATTGCTTTTTTTAGTTCTGATGCTGTCAGAATGTTTTGGTTTTAGAGGCACACAAGTGTATAAACTTAATGTGAAGCTTCATAGCTTCTTGTTTGAATGCCCTTCTAACTGTATATAAGTTTATTAAGTCATAAAGTTTTGGGGTCTGGTTAAATTTGGTATGTGGTGTTTTTATCTATTTCCAGGATTTTATATATATAACAGTAAAAACTTTAACACAATTTCACTAAACCATGTGCCTGCCCTACAATATTGGAGCTAAGAAGGTCAGTGGCTGACTTTCCTGTTGTTAGTGAGACACAAGTATTGTGAAGAGGCTATAGAATTGTGTGTGACCCTAAACACCCAGTGCACCAACAACACATTGGAAATGTGATCTAGATTTCCAAACAAAGGTGTGCCTGGCTGGAAGAGACTTAGCTCTCAACACTGACCCTCACCCACCTATAATGTTAACTTGGAAGCAGCACCCACTCTCTCTTGGTCTAGTAAAATTGAGGGGAAGATGTTCACTGATTTTCTGATTTTGTACTCCAGAACCACCTGCTTTCAGGGGTACACCCCCCAAAAGGTAGAAAGCATTTATCTATCAAAAGCCAAGATTCAAATCAAATAACACCCCCCCCACACACACACTCACACTTTATCCTTGCACATAGCCATTAGTGTTATGTTCCTTAAAAAGACTGAACACTGAGCCAGACATGGTAGTACATGTTTACAATCCCTGCACTCAGGAGGCTTAGAGACGAGGATCATTGACTTAAGGTCAATCCAAGCCCCACAGTAAATTCCAGGTCAGCTTGGTCTACAACATCAATGAGACCCTGTGTTGAAAGACTAGATATATAGATACATAATAAACATCAAACTTTAAAATGTAAAGAAAGAAGAAAAATTGTTGTCAAAATGTCTCCTTTTTTCCCATTTTTGAAAAACTTTTGAGATTATAAATGACAACAATTCTATTTTCCTTTCCTGGCTCCATCTCTTCTCATACATCTCTCCCCTCTTCAAACCCATGGTCTCTTGCTTCACTGATTGTTACTGCATGAATAGATGCATAATACAGATTCCTAAATATAACCTGGTCAGTCCATATAATGTTGCCGGTATGCATGCTTTCAGGGCTGGCCGTTTGGCACTGGACAATCAGTTGGTACACTTTTCCCCAGGGAAGACCACCTCTATTACTCCTATCTTTCTTCCATTGCCTGTTGTTGTTTGTGTAAGGTTGAGGGCTCATGGGCTTTCCCCACCCACTTTGGCATGTCCATTTCTGTTCTCCTTGTTCAGCTCACATTTGGGCAGTCATGATGGTGAGACTTTATAGGTGTATCTTCAGATACTACAAGGAGACATAATCTTACTGCCAATTCCCTGATCCTCTGGCTCTTCCAGGCTTTCTCTTCTATGTGTTCTCTGAGCTTTAGGTGTGGGAGTGTTTTGTTGATGCATCCACTGGGATTGGGCTTCACAACTCTACATTTTGATTGGTTGTGGTTTTTTGGGGTGTTTTCCATCTGTTGCAAAGAGAAGTGTCCTTGATGAGGGAGTCTATCTGTGGGCATAAGGACAAGTGTTTACAGATGAAAGGGATTATGTTGGTTTGAAATCAGAAGTTGTAGAGTCTCCTCTGATAAGCACGAACTCACGAACACTGCGTAGTTGGTGAGGTTTCCAGTAACAGGCGTGGTTTCCCTCTTGATGAGAGTGCCTTAAGTCCAGTTAGAGAACTGTATATGTCCCACTACTGCATCCATATAAGTAATTGTGCCTTGCTGGTTGTTGATGTGGTTCATAGGTGTCAGAGCTGGGCAGGACTGTTGATTGCCTCCCTCTTTTGGAAGCTTACATGGTACATTCTGGTACCATGATAGCTAGTCCCTAGGAGGGGACATTCAAGTCAGTTCCAGCTTGAGTCTTTGGGCACTGTTTCTGAAGTGTGTGATATTGTAAGCCATGGGGACTTTCACCCCTGGAAGGTAACCAAGGGTAACAGCAATAGGAGATATATTTTAGGCATCTCTTAGACAGCTCTGGCTAACAACTCAAGAGAGGGCTTCTCATGACTAGTATTGAGTTTTCTATTAGGTGGTCTTTGGCTCCTGCAGGAAGTGCAGGAAAGAGCCAAACCAAGAGACAACCCTAAGGAGACACGCTTAGCAACTGACTTCCTCCAACTAGGGCCGGTCTTTCAAGGTTCCACCAGCTCCCAATTCTGTTTGCATTCTGAATCCATCATTAGGTTAAAGAATTGATTTCACCAGAGTGCTCATATATATTCATCTATGGGGACACCCCCACAGACACACCTAATAGGGAGCTTCCCTTGTTTCCTAGACACCTCAATCCAATCAGGTTGACAGTCAACACTATATATCAAGGGCTGGGGAGATGGCTCATTTGTCAAGTGCTTGCCTTGCAAGCATGAAGACCCAAGTTCAATCCCCATAACCTGACTAAAAATAGTTGAGCATGAAGGTTCACTCTTGTAATGTAAACACTAGGGGATGGTGGAGCCAGGCAGATCTCTGGGGCTTGCTAACTTGCCAGCCTACTCCACTCAACAAATTCTTGGCTTGTGAGAGACCATATCTTGTCAAAACCATGAATGGTGTTTGAAGAATCATGTCCAAAGTCATTTTATGGTCTCTACATGCATGTACACACACACACACACACACAGACACACACACAGAAACACACACACAGACACAGACAGACACACACACACACAGACACACACACAGAAACAAACACACACAGACACAGACACACAGACACACACACACACACACACACACACACACACACACATACACACAGACACACACACACACACCACACACCAGGCTGAGTGTTCCCAGTTCATAAAACAAAGGACTGAGCAGACGACGGCAGAGTACCTGTTTCATCAGGCACAAAGTGTGTGTTGACTGGTTCCTCTCCTGTGAGAATTAGAGGGGCTGAGCCTAGAACCCTAAGCTCTGGACTTGCAGGCCCTCTCACGGGGACAGGCAGTGTCTACACCATTCTTCTTCACTACTTCTTGACATTTTCCTGGCCGTTAAAGATTGACTTCATTTCAAGGACAGGCTAGACACAGGGAGAAGACAGAGACTCAGAGCAAAAAAAAAAAAAAAGACTCCATCTGACAACAGTTAGAGATCCATATGTGTGTTTCTAAAGAAGCACATGACAATGACACACTATCCAGTGTGAAGAGGCAGAGAGAAGACTCTTGACTCCTGCACTGAATCCCCAAGAATGGAGGGAGGTATTCAAGGAAGAGCTGTGCAGAATAAAGACATTCTAGACAGAAGTCACAGTGTGAATAAGTACAGGGTCTGGAGAATCACGGCCAAATGGTGTCATCGTCGTTCCCAAGGTGGGTAAATGCATCTGAGGTCCTGAGGCAGAGTTTTCAAAGGATATTGTCTATTAATGCATTCAGTCTCTCAACAAACAGTTACCAATGCCTGCAAAAAAAACCAAATCAAAACAAGACAAAAGGTATGTGCAGATTAATAAGCCTTGTCCTCTGTCCTCAGTAAACTCCAGTTAGCAAGTATTATTTATAAAGAGGCAGGTGCTGGGATAAAGGTTAGAACAGAATGTTACAGAAACAAGAAGCATGGAGAGATTATTTGTGACTAAGCAGGTCAAGAAGTCTTCACAGTGAAAGTTTTTTTTCCCAGCTATTAAATAGAACAGGAAAGGGCCATTTGTTCATTTTGTTGAGATGCTCCAATTTGTCTGTGCTGATTTTAGTTTGTCCTATTTATGAGACACGTCAGTTGGTGATAGGCTTATAAATCAGATGTTAATTAATGAAGTGAAAAATTGTGCTGGGAAGTGATGAAGACCTACTTGAGACTGTCTTGGTAGAATTGAGCTCTCCACCAAAGTCAAGTTATGGAAATAAAACTTTTGCTTTTCCATTAGCAAGAGAACTGAGGGTGCCATTTCAGTACATCACAGTCTAGCTGACAATGCTGGCTAACTTTATGCTGAGAGGATGTACATTGTGCAGCATGCAGCTCCAGCCCTTTTTCAGAAGTAATTGTCTCCTCAGTGCTTTTCTTCTCTGGAGATAAATTTAATATATTTGCTGTTGTTGTTCAAGCTTGGTGGATGCTTCTCTGTTTTGTTTTTATTCTTGCTTTTAAAAAAGATGCTTCCAGCCACGTGTGATGGTGCATGCCTTTAATCCCAGCATTCAGGAGGCAGAGGCAGGCAGTGTGAGAGTTCGAGGTCAGCCTGGTCTACAAAGTGAATTCTAGGACCACCAGGGCTGTTACAGAGAGAAACCCTGCCTCAAAAGAACAAAAACCAACCAACCAAACAAACAAATAGATACTTTCATCAGATGTAATATGCACAACTACAGGGATTTTCAGTTAATATGTATATGGATCAAAAAAGAAGAGATTTTTTTCACAAGTTAGAAGGCTCCTCCATGCTGTCTCCCAGTTCATATCCAACCCTGTCAAGACATTACCAGCCTGGTTTCTGCCATTGTCAACTATACATAGTTTCATTTAGTTTTGAACTTTAAATGAATGGAACCCAGAAACAGGGAGTGCCTGCTGTAGATTTCTTTGGTGAATGGACATAGCAACTTATTTCTCAAGATAAACAGGAATTCTGGGTCATTGAATCAGAGTATTTAGGGCTCTTTGTAAATTATAGCTGAAAATCCTATTTAAACTCACCACTGTGCTATTAGAGACTTGGTACTGTGGATTTTCTTGCATTTCAATACTTAAACAATACTTCCTGTGAGCATGGTTTGCATTTCCTTGGTGGCCAGTTATGGTGTGTGCTATCTCATGGCCTTAATGGCTGTTTTGAGTATCTCCTTGTGAAGTGCTGTTAAAATCTGCCCATTTTTTTAAACCACATGTATCTATGTGTATGGGACACATACATGCCATGGCATACATGAGGTGGTCAGAGAATGACCTCTGGGAGTCAGCTCTCTCCTCTACAATGTGGATCCAGAGATCAAACCCAGGTTGTCAGGCCTTGCAGAAAGTGCCTTTACCCAGCAATCCATCTTAAAAGCCTGTACATCTGCCCATTTAGTTTATTTTCCAGAGTTGCATTGTCCATCTTGTAGTGAACTATAGGATTTCTGCTTTAAAATGACTGCTCTGGAAGAATATACGTCACAATGTCTTTCCCCATCTTTTGTGTGCCTTTCATTCCTTCATGGTGTCTGTCTTCTTTGTTGAACATAAGTTCTCCATTTTAATGAGCTTCAAATGTATTCCTTTTCTCCTGTGGCAAGTGCATTCTGTGACCTTTAAAGAAACTTTGTCTTCCCAAATGGAAATCCTTGCACAAAATGAAAATAAAATATTCACATTTCTCACAGAACCCTTAACCCTGCACAAATGCATATTTATATAATTACCTTGAGAGCCACTGATTGCTCCAGTGCACTGTCATAGAACACCCCATTGACAACTCCCCTCAAATTAACTCTAAAACAGCAGTGTGGGAGGACTGAATTATAAACCATCTGACAAGGAGTTTAAACTTTAGGGTAACTATTATTCAGAAACAGCTTATGTTTTAGAAGTTACACGTGTATATAAATTGTTTTAGAAAGCAAAGGCTTATTATACCTTACTGATATTTAAAGATTTAGTAATAGGAAAAAGTTCTGAAATTGAAAAATTAGTGTGTGGAGCTGGGCATGCTGGTACATACCTGAAATCTCAGCATTTGGGAGGCAGGAGAGTGCAAGTTCAAAGCCAGCCAAACTAGACAAACCACAAGCATTTCAGCAACTCTACAATGACTAAAGTATTGTAAAATTTGTTTTTAACTGTTAACGCACCCAGTTCTAAAGACTGACAAATTCATGGAGATTTAGCATGCTAAAATGTTTGCCTGGCATGTAAATGAAGCCTTAGGTGCAATTCTAAGCACCCTGCACACCAGAACTATCAATTAAACAAACATAGAGACTCATTATCCAACCCAAAAAAATGTTCAGTATTTTCATGCTATAATTAGTGAGGTAAGCATATGGCTACATATGCATGTATATGAAACACATTTCAGATAATCTATCACATTAAAACCCAATTATTTAGTATAAAAAATTTAAGCTGGAAAGGATATAACTATCTGGGCCTTGAGTAGTAGCACACCTTCATTTAATAATTTTCACAAATTCAGATCAGTCTTTTTTGTGTGAGTTATTTATATAATTGACAGTTCACTCTGATTATACAAGATAATTCTCTGTTTGGAAAAGTTATAACTACAGACGGAGACACTAAAATATTATATGCTCCAGTGGAGTCAAAGCAATCAGAAATAGTTGACAAGGTATTGAAAATACTGCCTGAGGATGTTCCCTCAATACCCATATAAGATGATCCACAATTTTAAGAATCTATTTAAGTGTGAACCTTTCCCAATTTTCTATGCTTATTATGAAAAACAAAAAACCAAACAAACAACATTTGACATAAGAATATCAAGCTTACCTGGTTTTTAATTTTTAAAAAATCCTTTATGAAAATTTTTGTTGACCGGAGAAAAACTGCAATGAAAGGTTATGAATACTTGGATAGAGTGCAATAGAGAGAGCAGTTGGCTGAGGTTGAAGGAGGCTGGTTTCTTGGAGCGGGGATGGACAAGGGTTTAGAAAGCTTGGCACAGACATAAAATTGTACTGAAATATAATGGGGACTTATGTCTCTTCATCTCCATTCTTCCATTTAATAATAAAGATTCAGGAAATCCAGTTCATCTTTGGTTTAGTTTTTCATCCATATTGGCTAGCTTTCCTAATACTGGAAGGTGCTAGGCATGCTACCAGAGGAGAAAAGTAATCACCCATCTTATCCAGTTAAACCCTGTGAGCTACAACAATGAGCACCCTGATAAGACATGCCCACTGATGGAATAGTTGCACAAATGTAATGTGAGCAACCAACCACTTACTGATTGAAGTTAAGGCTTCATAAGATGAAACCGTACCTGGCACTGTTACTGGGATCAAGAACCTCTGGCTAGAAAGGTCTTAGGCCCTCAGGGAGAAGCAACTTCTATTACTCTGCTAAATGGATATAGAATTAAACCAACTTCTAATGACTTATAATTATACCCATAGACAAGTGCACCATGCAGCCCTCATCAGAGAAGCTTCTTGCAGTAGACGGTGATTAACACAGAATTGCACAACCGATCAAGGTGCAGAAAATAAGAGGCCATGGAGTACCCAGCCTTACATGGGCATCTATATCACATCCCCTCTGTCCAAAGCTTAGGGATCATGGCAGAGGAGGAAGTGGAAAGATGCTTAGAGCCGTAAGTGGTGGGTGAGTATGAGGAAACAGTGTTTTCTGGACTTAGCAGGGCAATTGCACAAATGAACCCATAGCAGTTGAGACAGTGGGCACAAGACCTCCATAGGCTCTGGCCAGACGGAACTCCAGCACAGGGAGTGGAAGTGGGCACGAACTCCTGTAGATGTAATTCTGAACGGTCTTATTAAATAAGAAACACAGAGCCAAATGCAGAGTTAAAATCCCCAGAGGTCAGAGAACAGTAGCTAAGAGCTGAGACTCAAAACCGCCTTCTTACCACCCACTGTCACTGCCATCCTTCCTCTGAGAAAGAGACCTACTTCCTGTGTGTCTGTCTTTTTATTGACTTTCTGTTCTGCCTTCTCATTGGTTGTAAACCCAACCGCATGACATCCTCGTCACTACCTGTCTATACAGACCTCCAGGTATCTATGGTTGGTATTGAGATTAAAAGGTTGTGTCTCCAAGTTGGCTATGTCCTTGAAGACATATAGACTCTGCCTGCCTTGTGATCAGACTAAGGGTGTGTGCTGCCACTGCCAGACTTCTGCTTATGGCTTACTATTAGCTCTGACCCCCAGGCAACTTTATTTATTAACATACAAATAAAACCACGTTTCAGCACAAATAAAATATCACCATAAACTCCCATCTCCAGCTGAGGAGACATTGGCAGCTGATAGCTGCTGGGAAGAAGAAGTCAGTTTTCTTTAAAGGTGCAGCCCCTGGTGGTGAGATTATCCTACAGTAAAGACCACACATCCAAGAGAAAGTATCTGGGCAGCATAAACTATACTTGACTCTTTTTCTTTTAAGAGGCCACAAAGTGGTTAGGGAATGGGGGGCGAATCTGGGAGGAGTAGAGGGAAGTGGTCGGTGTGATTAAAACACATCATACAAAATTCTCAACGAACTAATAAAAATGAGGAAAGGAACTTTTGGAATTTATTGAGGATTATCCCTACCTATAAAATCACAACTATCAAAGTGATCATTATTTTCAATACAGAAAACTACATTCTAGAATACAATCTTGTATTTGAATAACTTATTTTGGATTATTTAAAAAGTCCTAGTCAAATGTAGAGTTTTGGATTTCTCTGTTGTCTGGACTGTTTACTCCTGTTCCTCAGTACAGCTCATTCTGTTCTATTGAGAAAGTTCAAACACCAGGGAGCATAACAATGACGAATTTCTCACAATTAGATGTCCCTACGGGCACGGGCACAGTAATCACCGTGGACTTGAAGCAAAGCCCAGGTGGACTGCTCTTCTTCAGTGCCTACAGCTGCTTGGGTTTCCAAGGGCAACCAGATCTCCGACATGCTTTTTTTTCCTACTATGCTTTGTGTGAAACTTTACAACTAATTATTGAACAGCATCTCACCAGAGCCATTTTGATAACTAATATAGATCTGTTTACAACAGAAAAATGAAGAAATATGGAGGGAGCAATCTGAACTGAAGAAATCATGTATTATTCATTAGACACAAACTTATTTCCAGCAACATGTGCGAGACTCCTCAGTCCTGCTAAATTAATTTTGTGCTTAATTCATTTTCAAAGGGCTAGACATTGTATCAGACACAAACCTTATTATAAGTTTTTTTTTTCTCAGTAGTCTTAATTTTGGAAGACATTTTTATTAAATAGGAAGGAATCAGGAACTTTTAAAAAGTTTGAGACTCAATCAGAGGAAAGGGGAAAAAGGGGGGGGAATAAGTGAGGGAGAGAATGTGTGTATATATGTGTATATGAGTGTGTGTGTGTGCATGTATGTATGTGTATATATGTGTATATGTTTGTGTATGGATTTGTATGTATGTATGCATGTATGTATACGTATATATGTATGTGTATACATGTGTGTATGTGTGCATATGTATATGTATGCATGTGTGTGTGTTTGGTATATGTATGTGTGGTATGTGTTATATTGAGATTCAGTGATAGAGTTTAGGGGGAAATACATTTTCAAGAAAATTGCAGTGGTGATTGTTTTTTTTCTCTAGCACATACTGAAAAAAAAAATACAGTTCTTATTTTCTAGGGTTACCCAAAACTTATCACAGTAAGTTATTAGAAATATGGGTACCTGGTATTGGGCAGATAGGCAGATGTGAAGACTTTTATGGTTTTTCATGATGTCCCCTGAGCCTTAGGTATAGGATCTATGTTGCAGATGTTCAATTGGGGATAGACACACCACACCAACTGACAGCTTGTTGTTTCAAGATGGAGTTGCCCGGAATGGGTGTTAAAGGTGAGAGTTGCCTTTTTAATTTATTACTTACTGACGTACTTACTTATTTTTGGTGTACAGGAACTGACATTTGTTTGGATTTGCAAGGTCTCCAAGGATGGTATAGAAAACATAAGGAAGATGTTCTCAACTATGCATATATGATGTAAAAGGCTGTCTATTTACAAACCAAATATTCAAAAGATTCTCTCCTGTGATGGTTAATCTTGATTACCATCTTGATGGAATTTGGAATCACCAGGGAAATAAATCTCTGGGTATACGTGTAAGGGATCATTTAGATTATTAAATTGAAGTGAGACCACCCACCATAAATGTGGGTATTACGGTCCCATAACCATGTGTCCCAGGCTGAATAAGAGGAGAAAGGGAACAAGGCACTGGCATTTATATCTCTCTTCTCCCTGACTAAGGACTCACTGTGACTGGCCACTTCCTGCCATGATGGACGGTTGACTCTGGAACTGTAAACCACAACAAACCCTCCCTTCCTTAAGTTGTTTTTGTTGGGTAATTTGTTGCAGCAACAACAACAACAAATACAACTAACACACCTCCTCTCATTACCTGTGTGGTTCTGCGCTCTACCTTCTTGGTCAGAGCTAATGTTCTTGCCTGTGGTTGTGACGGTAATGTCTTCTCAACAGCTCTGTGTCTGTTGGTCTTTCTTTCCTCCATTAGCTTTATTTCCACAGATGTCAGCTCTTCAGAGCTAGGTACCACTTTTCATAATACTTATTTCACCGCTCCAAGTGTTTGTTGATTTTTTTTTCATATGTATATTTGTTTCAGTGAGGGAGGTGGATGAGTGTGGAAGAATTGCCCTTGGGTTGATGATTGTTGGTGCCAACGGGTACATCTGGGATTCACCAATGTTTTTCTTTCTATTTTATAATTCTATAACATTTGTTATAGTGTTTTCATTGTCCTCTACAACTGTCTGTCCTGGTGTAAAGTGAACTTGTCATTCTCAGTGAGAGAAACATACTCTACTTCCACCTTATTCATTTATATGTGTAACTCAGTGATGGCCACCCAGGGAACTGTCATGTCCTTCAGAATGATGTTGTGGTCAATGCTGGACCACATTCAGGAGTGCCATAAGATCTAAATGGAGCTTACATTTGTTTGGGGGAGGTGGTTTTTGAGGCAGGAGTTTCTCTGAGTAGCCCTGGCCATCCTAGAACTCACTCTATAGACCAGGCTAGTCTCGAACTCAAAGATCTGCCTGTCTCTGCTAGAGTTAAAGGCATGTACCACCGCTGCCCAGCTAGGAGCTTCCATTTTTAATACAAGTTTCTTAGTTATAGAACATGCATTACTAGTGTTTGTGTTTATGTTGGTACAAACAAATCTACTGCACTATCCATCCTATAAAAGTGTAATATCATGATTATTATAGTATGCGATACTTAGTTATGATAATAAATGACTATATTAACTTCTACTAACTTTTAAAGTTGTTGGAGTGCATTCCTATTCATAAATGTCTGCTGTGAGACAGTGTGTCTTGTCCTGTGGGAGCAGTGTGCTTATGCATCTCTTGTTTACAGAGTCTTCTGATTGAGTAATTTTCTCCTGTCCTGAGTCTAATCTCTGTTTGTATAGGTGCACTCTGTGATGTTTGCACTTTCATGAGATTGCCTAGGGATGCTCTTCTCAGAATGTATGCTGGTCATTAAGTGATATGCGTCTATAGTTACTCGGCAAGTGATAGAAATCTGGGCAGGAATGAAAGTAATTCATTGGTGTGTTCCTCCTTATCTCATTAAAAATACCAACGAAGTGCCATCTCATTAATTTAACTCTAACAAATACAGTAGTTCTTCTGGTGATGGATAGCCAAGCATGCATGGTGGCAGCTTTTTAATGAACAGAGTATCAAGCAGTAGATAAGAATTTTAGGAGGAGGTATATTGGCTCTGGTTTAGCTGAAAAGCTAGAAGGAAGTGAGAATGTATTGATAAATTCTCTCTGCTCTGTGCTATGTGAGGTCATCGGTTGCTGAACTTTAGACAAAGATCTTTTCAAAGAAATCACCTAGAGGAAACAGGAGCGTGTCTGTAGTTGTATTCTGCGTAGCACACACCATATGCAAAGATCCATACTCTTTACGTTTTATGATCATCATTCAATATTCCTGAATCCCAATTGTCATCTCAAGTAGTAACTTTAAAATTTGCTCTCTCTTCACAACATACTTTTACAGAAGAACCCTAGCTACCACCTTGACAGAAATCCCAATTCTATTTTAACAGACTTTCGTTTTGTATTGTTTTTCAGTCTGGGATATAGCTCACTAGCAGAGCATGTCTAAGACTATGGGTTCAATCCCAGGATTTAAAATAAATGACTTCTAAAATGTCCACTTCCTCCAACCTTTCTGACTCTTCCTTCATAACCTACGTCATGAACAGTGGTAATTCTCTTTCTCAAATTATGACATTTGCAAGGTGAGTGTTGAGGTCTCTTTTCTCCTTTCCATATCCTCTAAGGAGAATTTCTCCCTCTTCTCTGACTTTATCTGTAGACTGTGTCTAAGGTGACCCCTAAGATCATACCTGATTTAATGTACCGAAGAAAGAAGTGATCCTAGAAGTCTAGGGAACACTGTGAACCTACATAAAATAGCTAATGGAACATGAACTTGAGAAAGGACACATCCGAAATAAATTCCTCAGATGTGCCTAACAGCTTACACAGAATCAGTAAAAACAAAACTGAAAAAGCTGTAAAGACAAAAGCATTAGTTACCCATGGGGCAAGCTCAGACAATGTAACACCTGTCCACTTGGATCTCAGAAAGGAGAAGGTGTGTACAGGCATGCACACACACACACATTTTAAAATAATGGCTGACAGTCACTTAGAGAGCAGCCGTCACAGCTTCATATGTCTGCTCACTTGTCGGAATTACTTAACTTCCCCTGTTCTTCTTTCTATCTCTTTTCAAAGCATGCTTTCCCCAACACTCTCTAAAGCTCCCGTCCCTGCTGCATGGCTACTAGTTCTCTGTATGGCTGACCTCTGGGCTAGTTTAACTTAGAGAGTGTGGCCTTTCTCTCTCTTTTCCATTTCCCTCCTCCAGGCAGCTCTGGAGACTTCCAGATTTCTTGGCCTGGGTTTTTCTTTTTAAACGTCAATAAAATTCTTCTCCAGCTTAAAAGGAAGAAATGGAGGGAAGGAGGGAGGGAGGAAAAGAAAGAAGGAAATGAAGAAAGAAAGGTAGATAAATAGAAGATAGACAGACAGACAGATAGCTAGTTAGAAATACAGATAAACTGCAAATTTTAGACATTGGGTGAAAATTATCACTGACCCAAGATGTTTAGAGGACCTGAAGCCAGATAAGCACAATGAAATCCAAATCAGTAGTCACCACAATCAAGTTTTAAAAGTTAATTAAAAGATAACTTCTGACCAAAGATAAAGGGCACAGTGTACAGAAAAATACTGTTAGGAGTCAGCTGAACTTTCTCCTGAAACAAGGCAAGTGGGCAAGCAGTGGAATTGTGTGCTTCTATTTTTTGAGAGAGAGGAGAAAGAGAGAGAGAGAGAGAATTCCAAACATTTAATAAAAGAGATACCATGCAGTACTAGACTTGGAAATACATCACCAAGATTGAGTAGGAATATCTCACAATGTTAGAGCATCAACTTACGAAAGAGACACAACTGGACAAAATCTGTACACACCCAAGGACAGAACTTCTGGATGCAGGCCCTTAATTATGTATCAGAACTGCCCGTGAAGCTTTGTAAAGCCTGCTTGGGTCCACTTCATCCCCCCGACAACTGCTCTTCAGGACTCTCGGAGCCTGTGGCCCAGGCTGGTGTGTTTCCTTGTTCTTTGGCTTGTTTCTGTTCACTGTTTAGTCTCACTTAGTTTTTCAAAGACAAGGTCGCACTGTAGAGCAAAGGCTGACCTCACCGAGGACAGTCCTCTCACTTCAACTCTCCACAGGTGTTGTTTTTAAAAGCACCACCATGCCTGACATTTGGCACATCTAGGACCCTGAATCACTCTTCTCCGGACTCTGGACTTGCTGAGTACAGACATTTTACAGGCATCAATGTCATTAGCCCTCATGTCCACCAGGAAACATACTCCAAGAGGCTAAGTGACCTACTCAAAGTCACACAGTCAGGACAGAGCTGAGATTTAATACCAAGTCTGTCTGATACACAAAGCCGTGACTCTGTACCCAACATCACACTGCTTCCCACAGACACAGCCTTTCTTTCCTCTTATAGGTAGAGCCAGGTGCTTAATACCCAGGGGACAGGAACATAATTTAAATGACATTAGCTATAAGCTTTTATGAAGTTTATACATGAAGTACCTTGAAATTTTCTTATGTATACATTATACAACACAAACTTGTAGAAATGAGCTAAAATTTTCCATAGTGAGCATAGTAAAGAATTCCATGTAGTTCATAAATTATAAATGCAGCAAATTTCCAAGACTGTTGTAAGTAGAAACAAAAGATGTTGTCGCCAAGCTTATTGGTTAAAACAGTAATCAATACACATAATTCTTTGAGACATAGTCCTCTCTGTCCAGCAATGGTTTAGCAGCTGCAGAATGTGCTTAGATCTCCCAGCCAAGGGTATACATACCTGCGGCATCTACTGAGTTGTCCTTAGTACATGAAGTTCTTGGGAGGAATTCAAGTAAGACTCGGACTATGAGGTCCTGGGACTGGAGAGACATCTCTAAGAGCTCTTGGTCTTGCAGAAGACCTGGGTTCAATTCCCAGCACCAACAGGACAGATCACAACCTCCTGTAACTCCATTTCCAGAGGATCAGAGGCCGGTTCCTGTCCTTCAGGGGCATGGCACGTCAGCAGTGCACATCCATATGTGCAGACACACATACATATACAGACAAGTAAAAATAAATAAATTCTTTGTAAAAGGATCTGAGGTCCTACGAGGGAAAAGACAGCCACTCTAGATAGTTTCAGTAAGCTTCGTGAAGACTATAGTGAGTTGGAGAAGGTAGTCACTTAAAGAAGGTAATTTTTAAAAGCAGCGATCATATTGCAGAACAAAAGAAAAACAGGAATAAAATTTCATTTGGAATCATGCACTAAAGAATGTATTTGAGTGAAGAAGGAAAATGGGAGGCAGAAATTGGCTCAGCTGTCCGCACCTACAGGGCCTCTAGACTTTTCCTTTTTCTCCTCTCCATCACGTGATTACACAGCAGGGGAGGAGAGCGGCCTTGTGAGGAAAGACCCGGAAATACCTTTTAAATGGGACCATTAGTCTAAGTCAAAACATCACTTGGGAATGACTGCAAGTCACACATGAGAGCCTTCTAATCCAAACTGAGCGAGGAGAGAATTTGTCTTTTCTTCTTCAGAACATTAGGTGCTGAGCAAAGGCTAAAATCTGAGAATGGAGAGGATGGAGGGCTTATTACACACCACCTTTGGAGAAAGGCCAGCACACTAGCAATACTGAAGCCTGCCACTGGAAACCAAAACCATCAGCAGTGGTTTCTAAAGAGCAGCATCAACCGTGTAGCTAACCAAAGAACAGGAAATTATGTCAAAGTAACATCAATAAATTCACTGGTCCACCAGGCTGGGCTTAGATGGGATCCTTTCTTTGACCCCGTGAATTTATTGATGTTCCTTATGCAAATGTGGGCAAGGGATTGTCCATAAAAACGTGGGTGGCTCAGAAGCTCTGTTACTGTCCCTATGGGTGACAGCTCATGAAACTTACAGCACTGGACTTCCTTGCCCAAATGACAGGCAGCCACACCACCAAAGAGTCTACACCCACCCATTCCAGGAATTACCTGTCATTTAGAGAATTTGGGAAAGGGGCCTTTAAAAACTGTTTCTTGTGAGTTTCATGTGTCATTGAAAAACCCCATCTCCCTTCAGAAGGGAATGGTCCAACCCTCAGGAAACACCTACAGGACACTTGAAGTATCCTAATATATGACATGCCCAGGAAACAAACTACAGATATCAATGAAAAAGAAAAAAGCAAATATGTGGTAGTATTGTGTTCCCCAAAATATTGTGTGCCCTAATAAATTTATCTGGGGTCAGAGAACAGACAGCCACTAGATACAGAGGCTAGAAAATGATGGCACTCATGCCTTTAATCCTAACATTCCAGAGACAGAAATCCCTCTGGATCTCTGTGAGTTCAAGGCCACATTGGAAACAGCCAGGCATGGTGACACATGCCTTTAATCCCAGGGAGTGATGGCAGAAAGCAGAAAGGTATATAAGGCATGAGGACCAGAAACTAGAAGCTTTTGGCTGGGTAAGCTTTCAGGCTTTGGAGTAGCAGTTCAGCTGAGATTCATTCTGGATGAGGACTCAGAGGCTTCCAGTCTGAGGAAACAGGATCAGCTGAGGAACTGGGGAGGTGAGGTAGCTGTGGCTTGTTCTGCTTCTCTGATCTTCGAGCATTCACCCCAATAACTGGTCTCAGGTTTGATTTCATTAATAAGACTCTTTAAGATTCATGCTACACAAATATATATTTAAAAACCTAAAAAAAAAAAAAATCCATGAATACTTTAAGATTCTAGCATCTTGTAATGAAGCCCTGGAATGTTAACCCTGTTGAAACTGTATTTGTTTTGCTATCTCAGGCTGTTCTCTTAGGGAACACTCTGGCACATCGGTACCCGGGAGACTGAGGTCAAGGGATTGCAAATTTGAAGGTGACTTAGGACACATACTGAAACCCTGTATGAAAAACAAAAAAAAAAAACCAAAAAACAAACAAACAAAAAGCATTTCCCCCACAGCTAAAGTTCTGAAGGAATGTTCACAGCTACCATCAACAGTTATTGAAACATTGTACCTTTTAAGTCTTCAGTCAAACGACACCTTAGTGTGCAGAAGGATTGATCTGACACACTTCTCAACCAAAGAGCACACTCAGCAGAGGCAAGGGGCGACTCTCCCAGAGGGAGGCTCGCACGCAGAGGATGCTTCAATTCTTCATTTCCTTGAGTTCGCACTAGAAACACTGACGCTGAACTGAGCAAGGGGCACCAAAAGGAGCCTGGGAGATGCCAGAGAAATAGAGAAAAAAGCACAAAGCGCTGGAACTAAGATTCAGCCCCGGAGCTGGGCAAGCAGCCATGTCTACCTTAGCAAATGTCACCCAGCCCCCGGTGGGAGAGGGCAGGCTGTTTGTTGCTCGGTGATGGGGACACTGTGATTGGGTTGGCTGCCTATGAGAACACAGTGAAGGGAAAACTTTTGTTAAAAAGTCTCTGGAAGTGTTTTAGAAGGGGAAGGAGGAATACGTCAATTTAGAAGTAAATAAAAATAAACTAGTCTGTTTCCGTGTGGGTGGACAAAGGGGGCCCTGTGACGGTGACAGCCACCAACAAGTTGGTGCTGTTAAGGGCACCTTGGCTAACTTCTTTCTCCTATGACACTGGACCTGGCTGTAAAGGCTTTAAAATCAGGTTGGGGATTTAGCTCAGTGGTAGAGTACTTGCCTAGTAAGCGCAAGTCCCTGGGTTTGATCCTCAGCTGAAAAAAAAAAAAAAAAAAGCTTTAAAATCAATATCCTGTAACCAGTACTGCAAGATATCCCTAAAGGTACAATGGTGGCACTCCTATCTTAATGGTGACCCACAGCTGTCTAATTGGACTTCAGGCCTCTCAGTAGAAAAAAAAAAAAACATGCTTGGTATTGGGAAGCCTAGTTAACTTCCTGGGACTAATGAGGTCACGGATCTTCAAGAAGAACCTACAATAACTTCACCAAAGCAACACAATCTACCCACAGACAACTGTAGCTCCCAACCCTCACCAAAGAAGCTTCTCAGTGCAACACATTGAGACCAGCACAGAAACTTCTCAACTGGTCAAAATATAGAGACCTTGACATGCCCAGCCCCAATAGATCCATCTAGATCGTAACTCCTACAGGGGACATCTCAGAAGAGGGGTGGGAAAGACCAGAAGATTGCTTTGATTTGCTTTAAAATTTTGATGCTACACTCTCTCTCTTTGAAACTCTTGGCTAAAACTGGTGATTTCCATACATGGACCATGAAGCAGGATATAATCTGGTCAAACTGTGCTGAATGCAATAGTTTATATTTCTTTCCTCTCTCCTTCCTTAATTTTTTCCCCCATCTTTATCCCTTCTTACTCCTAACAAGGTCAACCCTTCACAGACATTATTCTGATAGTATCCGAATTCAACCGTTTCCAACACGACTCATTCAGAAATTAGCCAGTGAGATCTGGCTCTGTTCCAGGTGCTGCCCCTTCATGGGAACCTAACAATGGATATGGTAGTTGGCAATTCTCAGCTTCACTAGTCTTCAGGACTACTACATGCACTTAAGGGTGTCCAGGGGACCACTGTGTGTTAGAAAGGGAGGCCTTGGGACCAATAGGTAGCTCAACAAGTAAAGGTGATTATTGCCAAGCCTGATAACCTGAGTTCAATCCCTAGGACTCTCACAAGTTATTCTATGACCTTCATGGGCAGACTATGATATGCTTATGCATGTGCTGGTCCCCCACAATCAATAAATAACTGTAACAAAATAAAATATATAATAAAAAAGAAATAGAAGTCTTATAAGGACAGGAACTTAGTGGTGGTTTTAGCTAAAAGCTCTGATCCTTCCCTTGGACCTGCAGATAGCCTGTAGGGAACCAAAAGCAAGATACAACTTTGCATTTCCGCCTTTCTTTTATTTTTTAAGGATTTCATTTTTATTATTCTAAATATGTACATGGGTGTGTCCATGTGTGGGTATGTACACATGAGTGCAGGTACCCAAGGGGGTCAGAAGAATGGATTGCCTGGAGCTCAAGTTTCAGGCAGTTCTGAGCTGCCTAATGTAGGCGCTGGGAATAAACTCACATCTGCAAGAATAGTACATGCTCTCAACCGCTGAGCCACCTGCAGACCCTTGGCCTTTGCTGTATCCTTCTGTCCTCTACACTAACCATTTTAACCACTTAAGCGATGTTTATCTAAAATGATAGCCCTTCCCCTTCTCAGCAGACACTGATAAAAGTAACAAAATTATCTTTAGTATTTTCAAGGTCATCATAGTACCGTCCGGGGAAGAACCCTGGAATGGAATCCAGAAGCCTCACTTTGTTATGGTGAACCCTGATGGTCAGTTTGATGGGATTTAGAATTACAGGAAACCTCTGGGTGTGTCTGGGGAGGCATTTCCAAAGAGGTTTAACAGAGGAGAAAAGCCCTGCACTGGATGAGGTGAGTCAGAGTCCCAGACTGAGTTAGAAAGGGACAGTGACCAAAGTCAAGCATGCTTTTCCATGCTTCTGGACTACAGATGCCAGGCAACCTGGCGCTTCATGCTGTTGTTGCCCTGATGGCCTGGACCTTCTAAAGTGTGAGCAAAACCACATGCTTCCTCCTCAAGTTGCTTGTCAGTATTGTGCCACGGCAATGAAAAAGTAACCAAGACACCCATTATTGCCCTAACCCTGAAGGACTCAGTCATCACGTTAGCTAATGGCATCTTGCTTTTATGACTTTTATTCTCTGAGTAATTTTTTCATGCCGATACCTTAGATTCCCAGGACAACAGTTCTGATCATAAGCCTCCTGTGACAGTAGTCAAAACTCAGCCCCAACTTTCTTCTCACTGACAAGACTCCACATGGTCACAGCCATCCTCCTCTTTAGGCTGCGGTGAACCTTTGAATCTCTTTCCTAGGTTTTTCTACCTTGGCCCAGAGGGAAAGTACTTCTGTTTTATTTATTACACTTGTGAGACTGACTGCAAAATAAATACTCTTCTCTTTGATCCAAGCTACAAAGCCAAGCATGAGTATTTTCGTGATCTATAACTTTGCTAACAGCAACACCCCTAAGGGTTTAGCCTCTGCATATCCATGGCCCTAAAATACTCTTAATGAGTAAAACATGGCAGAGATGTGATTCTAACTTGAAACTTTTTTCAATGATTTCCTTTCAATAAGTGAGTCCCATAAGATGGTTAAAACCATTACTCTTTTATATTTCCTTGTAGGGTAGAACTTAACCGTTTGTCCTCTAGATGAATGCTGAGCAGAAGCAATTGTGGGATGAGACAGATATCACCCTAACAAGCTTTCAAAGAGGAGCAAATGGAAGCACGGTCACCCCAAAGCTGTTCTTTGGGGTGCTCTACGTTTCTCAACACTCTATTTGAGGGGCAGAAAAACTGACCCGCACAATTCACAAAAGCACAAAAACTGTATGGCCTCAAGTTGTTCTATAG